>NW_028227597.1:0-57769 GCF_978045245.1 Mus caroli
TCCTGCAGTGTGATTTTGTCATTTTCCACCTCTTTCAGGGTTTCTCGCCATATTCCAAGTCCTGCAGTTTGATTTTGTCATTTTCCACATCTTTCAGGGTTTCTTGCCACATTCCAGGTCCTCCAGTTTGAGTTTCTCCTTTTCAACGTTTTATAGGGAATCTTGCCATATTCCAGGTCCTAGAGTGTGAGTTTTTAATTTTCCACGTTATTCAGGATTTCTCACCATATTCCAGGTCCTACAGTGTGATTCTCTCATTTTCCACAATTTTAAGGTTTTCTTTCCATATTCCAGTTCTTATAGTTTGAGTTTCTCATTTTTCACATTTTTTCAGTTCTTCTCACCATATTCCAGGTCCTAGAGTGTGAGTTTTTAATTTTCACGTTTTTCAGGGTTTCTCGTCATATTTCTGTTCCTACCGTTTGAGTTTATCATTTTTCACATTTTTCAGTATTTGTCGCCATATACCTGGTCGTAGAGTGTAAGTTTTTAAATTTCCACTGTTTTCCGGGTTTCTCACAATATTCCAGGTCCTACATTGTGAGTTTTTAATTTTCGAAGTTTTTCAGGGTTTATCGCCATATTCAAGGTCTACAGTGTGATTTTCTCATATTTGATGATTTTCACTTTTTCTTTCCATATTTCAGTTCCTACAGTGTTATTTTTATGTTTCACATTTTTTAGGGTTTCTCTGTCACTGTGCTCAACTGTGGTTTTACAATGCTCCACTGTGATGTCCCACTTCTCTACGCTGTTGTCACCCTGCTCTAATGTGATCTCATAGTGCTCCACTGTGGTGTCAAAGTGCTCCACTTCGTTGTCACAATGCTCCACTTTGGTGTCACAGTATGCCACTGTGGTATCAGAGTTCTCCTCTCTGGTGTCACAATGCTACCACTGTGGGTGTCACATGCTCCACTGTGTTGTCAGAGTTCTCCACTGTAGTTTCATTGTGGTTCACTGTGGGGAGACAGTGCTGCACTGTGGTATCACAGTGGTCCACTGTTGTGTCACAGTGCTCACTGTGGTTTATCAGTGCTCTACTGTGGTATCACAGTGCTCAACTCTCATGTCACAGTGCTCCACTCTACTGTCACCGTGCTGCTTTATGTTGTCACAGTGCTCCACTGTGGTGTCACACTGCTACACTATTGTGTCACAGTGTTCCACCTTTCTGACACAGTTCTCCACAGTGATGTAAGTGTGCTCCCCTCACTGTCACACTGCTGCACTGTCATGTCACAGTGCTCAACTGTCATGTCACAATGCTCCACTCTGCTGCCACAGTGGTCCACTGTTCTGTCACAGTGGTCACAGTGGTTAATTTTTCACGTTTCATTCTGATGTTACACTGCTCTACTCTGTTGTCACACTCCTCCACTGTGGTGTCATTGTGCTCCTCTGTGGTGTCACAGTGCTCCACGGGTGCTGTCACCCTACTCCTCTGTGGTGTCACATTTCTCCACTGTGGTGTCACAATGCTCCACTGTGGTGTCACATTCTCCACTGTGGTTTCACATGCTCCAGTGTGTTGTCATATACTCTAAAGATGCTCCAACACAGAACAAAGATACATGCACCAATATGTTCACTGAACCCTAATTTTCAATAACCATGAGCTGGAAACAACCCAGATGTCCCTCTATGGAAGAATTGTTACAGAAACTGTGGTACATTTACACAATGGAATACTACTCAGATATTAAAAAATGATCGCAACATAAACGTTGTAGGCACATGGATGGAACTAGAAAATATTTTCTTGAGTGAGGTAACCCAAATCCAAAAGGCCTTGCATGGTATGTACTCACCGATAAGTGGATTTTAGCCCAAAAGCTCAGAATACCCATGTGACAACTAAAAGTAAAATGAAGTTTTACAAGAAGGGAGACCAAAGTGTCCGTTATTCAAACCTACTTAGAAGAGGTAACAAAATAATCATGGCAGGCAGAGGAAGGGGGTATCAGGGTGGGAGAGAGAAAGAGAGGGGAAGAAAGAAGGAAGGACAAGGTCAGGTATGGGAAGAGACAGGAGAGACGTCTAGAGGGCCAGGAGAATGAATAGGAATAAGTAGCAGCAGGGTTTGGGTAACTAAAAGATGCACTAGAAATTCCCAGATGCCAGGAATTCAAGAGGTTCCCAGAACTCAATGGCATAACAACAGCTGAAATACAGGGGAGATGGAGCCTGAAGGGACTACATCCAGGAGATGGACATGGGACTCAGTTGAGGGATGGGGACAACCACCCACTTAAAAGAAATACCGAAAATTGTCTCTGTCTAAAGGAAATTTAGGGACAAAAATGGAGCAGAGACTGAAGGAAAGGCCATCCAGAGACTACAGCACTGTATTCTACCCACAGACACAAAACCCCAACACTACTGCTGATGCCAAGATGTGCTTACAGACAGGAGCCTTGTATGTCCTGTGTATCCTCTGAGAGCCTCTGTCAGCAACTGACTAAGACAGATGGAGAAACTCACAGAAATTATTGACTGAGTGTGGGGACCCCAATGGAAAAATTAGGAGAAGGGCTGAAGGAGCTGAAGGGGATGGCAACCCCACAGGACAAACAACAGTATCAATTAACCAGAGCCCTCAGAGCTCCCAGGGAGTAATCTACCAACTAAAGGAGTATACATGGGCGGGTTCATGTCTAAAAATACTTATGTAGCAGAGAACTACCTTGTCTGGTGTCAGCGGGAGGGGTGGCACTTTGTCCTGTTGAGGCTTGATACCCCAGAGAAGGGGGATACCAGAGGGATTAGGTGGGAGTGGCTGGGTGGGGAGGGGGAAAATTTGGGCCTCAGGGAGGGGAGAGCAGGAGGGGGATAATACTTGAAATATAACAAGTGAAATGATTAATACATTTTAAAGGGTGGAGGGGTTGAGATCATCCTTGGTTGTGTATTGGATGTGAAGCCTGCCTGGGAAAATGGGAGGAGAAGTGGAGAGGGAAAGAAAGAGCAAGGGGCAGAGAAATCAAGTCCATCTTGAGCTGTGTGCCAAGATGCTGTCTAGAAGACAATCGATTAAGAAAATAGAACAGAGTCTGTTGGCTCCAGCTTAGACTCTATTACTGCCTTTGACTTCCTCTCCCTTCCTCCTCCACGTTGATGACTCTGTGGTTTAAAGCCAGCTGATACTCTAGCCAGAACAAAAACACCTGGAGTAGTACTCTTAGGGGTAATTCTTCACAAACCATGCCAATAGCCACTCTGCACTCTTCAGTGCAACAGAAGGAAGGAGGATGGGGGTAAGGAGGAGACGGTGGAAAGAAATAGAAAAAGATGGAAGGACAAAGGAAAGAAAGGAGAGTCACTAACAAGATATACGTTATCAAAGACACAGTGAGTGACCAGTCCATTTCCCAAAATATAGTGAAGTAAAACTAGCTTTACCAAAACAATTATTTGGTGTCAATTTATTGATTTCCTTAGTTGTTTACTAAAGTGTTGCTTGCACTCTGTTTGCAGAGCCCAGCTTCACTTGCTACCTGAACCAGAGAGGCCTAAAGAGCCAGGTGAGGCAGTGGCCCATTACCCTTCCCATCCTGCTGACTGTTGCCAGCACTTAAACACTAGCTTGTCCACCCTACCTTATGGTTTTAAAGTATAAAATGAAATTACAAAGACTTGCAGGAGCTGTCTTGGCTTCGGTCCACCTTTGACATCTCTCTTCCACTCTCAGTTGTTTCCGGTGTGCTTATTCCAGGAAGGTTCTCCCAACAATCACTGTTCTTGGACTCAAAGTATCTGGTTTTTTTTTTTTTTTCTTTTTTTCATTCAGAGTGCTCCCTAAATCACAGACCAATTTGCTGGAGTCCAAATCATAGTCCAACAGCAGTCTTTTTCCCACCTTGAAAGAATGTTAGAAGTCACAGAACTGGCTCTTATTCTTAAATAGAAATTCACACCGAAGATCACCCATTAATTATCCGGGTTAATTCACTAAAATTATTATTCCTCCCTGGACCCTCCCAGGTCCCCAATCATTATTTCAGTCCACAGTCACTGTCAAACAAGCAACCTCTCTTTTTTGGCCTTCCTGCTCATCCATCTTCTAGTCAGGTGTTTTCGTCATATTCTGGGTCCTGCAGTGTGATTTTCTCATTTTCCAAGATTTTCAAGTTTTTCCATTATTCTGGGTCCTTCAGTGTGATTTTCTCATTTTCCACCTTTTTCAGGTTTTCTCGCCATATTCGGGGTCCTTCAGTGTGAGTTCTTAATTTTCTACTTTTTTCAGGGTTTCCTGCCATATTCTGGGTCCTACAGAGTATATTTTTAAATTTCCAAGTTTTTCTGTGTTCTCGGCATATTCTGGGTCCTACAGTGTGATTTTCTCATTTTCCACTTTTTTCAATTATTTTCGCATTACTGTGTCCTACAGTATGATTTTCTCATTTTCCACCTTTTTCTGGTTTTCTCGCTATATTGGGGTCCTTCAGTATGAGTTTTTAATTTTCTACTGTTTTCAGGGTTTCTTGCCATATTCTGGGTCCTAAGAATATATTTTAATTTTCCACGTTTTTCAGGGTTTCTCGGCATATTCTGGGTCCTACTTTGTGATTTTCACATTTTCCACTTTTTTCAATTTTTTTCGCATTACTATGTCCTACAGTATGTTTTTCTCATTTTCCACCTTTTTCAGGTTTTCTCGATATATTTGGGGTCCTTCAGTGTGAGTTTTTAATTTTCTACTTTTTTCAGGGTTTCTCGCCATATTCTGGGTCCTATAGCGTGTTTCTTTAATTTTCTACTTTTTTCAGGTTTTCTCGCCATATTCTGGGTCCTTCAGTGTGAGTTTTTAATTTTCCTCGTTTTTTCAGATTTTCTCGCGATATTCCAGGTCCTTCGGTGTGAATTTTTAATTTTCTACGTTTCCATGATTTTTAATCATATTCTGGGTCCTACAGTATGATTTTCTCATTTCCACGTTTTTAGGTTTTCTTGCCATATTCCTGGTCCTTCAGTGTGAATTTTTAATTTTCCACATTTTTCAGTATTTCTCCCAATATTCTGCATAATACAGTGTGATTTTTTATTTTT
This sequence comes from Mus caroli, assembly GCF_978045245.1. Classification (NCBI taxonomy): domain Eukaryota; kingdom Metazoa; phylum Chordata; class Mammalia; order Rodentia; family Muridae; genus Mus; species Mus caroli. Next base: position 5,050 of record NW_028227597.1, read on the forward strand.
CCACTTTTTTCATGGATTCTCGCCATAATCGAGATTTTTCAGTGTTTTTATTGCCATATTCAAGGTATTACAGTATGATTTTCTCATTTTCGATCCTTTCATGCTTTGTCACCATATTTCAGGTCCTACAGTGTGATTTTCACATTTTTCGACTTTTTCAAGTTTTATCACCATATTCCAGGTCCTACAGTGTGATTTTCTCATTTTCCACATTTTTCAGGATTTCTCGCCATATTCCAGTTCTTTCAGTGTGAATTTTTAATTTTCCATGTTTTTCAGTATTTCTCACCATATTCTGCGTAATACAGTGTGAATTTTTAATTGTCCACTTTTTTTTCATGGAATCTCGCCATATTATATGTCCGATAGTGTGAATTTTTAATTTTCACGTTTTTCAGGGTTTCTCGGCATATTCTGGGTCCTTCAGTGTGATTTTCTCATTTTCCACTTTTTCAGGTTTTCTCCCCATATTTGGGGTCCTTCTGTGTGAGTTTTTAATTTTCTACTTTTTTCAGGTTTTCTCGCCATATTCTGGGTCCTTCAGTGTGAGTTTTTAATTTTCCTCGTTTTTCAGGTTTTCTCGCCATATTCGGGGTCCTCAGTGTGAATTTTTAATTTTCCACGTTTTTCAGGTGTTTTCGTCATATTCTGGGTCTTACAGTGTGATTTTCTCATTTCCACCTTTTTCAGGTTTTCTCTCCATATTCCAGGTCCTTCGGTGTGAATTTTTAATTTTCTACATTTCCATGATTTTTAGTCATATTCTAGGTCCTACAGTATGATTTTCTCATTTCCAGGTTTTTAGGTTTTTTTGCCATATTCCAGGTCCTTCAGTGTGAATTTTTAATTTTCCACGTTTTTCAGTATTTCTCCCAATATTCTGCTTAATACAGTGTGATATTTTAATTTTCCACTTTTTTCATGGATTCTCGCCATAATCGAGATTTTTCAGTGTTTTTATTGCCATATTCTAGGTATTACAGTATGATTTTCTCATTTTTTGATCCTTTCATGGTTTGTTACCATATTTCAGGTCCTACAGTGTGATTTTCACATTTTTCGACTTTTTCAACTTTTATCACCATATTCCAGGTCCTACAGTGTGATTTTCTCATTTTCCACATTTTTCAGGATTTCTCGCCATATTCCAGTTCTTCAGTGTGAATGTTTAATTTTTTATGTTTTTCAATATTTCTCGCCCTATTCTGCGTAATACAGTGTGAATTTTTAATTTTCCACTTTTTTTCATGGAATCTCGCCATATTCTGTGTCCAACATTGTGAATTTTTAATTTTCACGTTTTTCAGGGTTTCTCTGCATGTTCTGGGTTCTTCAGTGTGATTTTCTCATTTTCCACTTTTTCAGGTTTTCTCGCCATATTTGGGTTCCTTCCGTGTGAGTTTTTAATTTTCTACTTTTTTCAGGTTTTCTTGCCATATTCTGGGTCCTTCAATGTGAGTTTTTAATTTTCCTCGTTTTTCAGGTTTTTTCATCATATTCTGGGTCTTACAGTGTGATTTTCTCATTTCCACCTTTTTCAGGTTTTCTTGCCATATTCCAGGTCCTTTAGTGTGAATTTTTAATTTTCCAAGTTTTTCAGTATTTCTCGCCATATTATGGGTAATACAGTGTGAATTTTTAATTTTCCACTTTTTTCATGGTTTCTCGCCATAATCGAAGTTTTCCAGTGTTTTTATCGCCATATTCTAGGTATTACAGTATGATTTTCTCATTTTTCGATCCTTTCATGGTTTGTCACCATATTTCAGGTCCTACAGTGTGATTTTCTCATTTTTTGACTTTTTCAAGGTTTATCACCATATTCCAGGTCCTACAGTGTGATTTTCTCATTTTCCACATTTTTCAGGATTTCTCGCAATTTTCCAGTTCTTCAGTGTGAGTTTTTAATTATCCATGTTTTTCAGGGTTTCTCGCCATATTCCAGGTACTACAGTGTGATTTTCTCTTTATTCGACTATACAGGGTTTCTTACCCTATTCCAAGTCCTACAGTGTTCTTTTCTCATTTTCCCTATTTTTCAGGATTTCTCACCCTATTCCAGGTCCTTCAGTGTGAGTTTTTAATTTTCCAAGATTTTCACTGTTTTTTGCCATATTCCAGGTCCTTCAGTGTGAGTTTTTAATTTTCGACATTTTTCATGGTTAATCGCCATATTCTAGGTACTACAGTACCATTTTCTCATTTTTCGACGTTTTCAGGGTTTCTCACCAGATTCCAGGTCCTATAGTGTGATTTTCTTATTTTTCGACTTTTTCAGGGTTTCTAACCATATTCCAGGTCCTACAGTGTGATTTTCTCATTATTCGACTATACAGGGTTTCTCACCATATTCCAGGTCCTAAAGTGTGATTTCTCATTTTTAGACCTTTTTAGGGGATTCTACCATATTCCAGGTCCTACTATTCTGATTTTCTCATTTTCCACATTTTTTTCAGGATTTCTTGCCATATTCCAGGCCTTCAATGTGATTTTTAATTATCCACGTTTTTCAGGGTTCTCGCCATATTCCAGGTCCTTCAGTGCGATTTTCTCATTTTCCACATTTTTCAGGATTTCTTGCCATATTCCAGCCCCCTGTTTGAATAATTAATTATCCACGTTTTTCAGGGTTTCTTGCCATATTCTGAGACCTACAGTTTGATTTACTCATTTTTCGACTTTTCCAGGGTTTCTCCACCATATTCCAGGTCCTACACTGTGATTTTCTCATTTTCCACATTTTTCAGGATTTCTTGCCATATTCCAGTCCTTTAATGTGATTGTTTAATTATCCACGTTTTTTTTTTTTTTTTTTTTTTTTTTTTGTCTCTCGCCATATTCCTAGTCCTTCAGTATGAGTCCTTAATTTTCGGCATTTTCAGGGTTATCGATATATTCCAGGTCCTTCAGTGTGAGTTTTTAATTTTCTATGTTTTTCAGGGTTTATTGCCATATTCCAGGTACTACATTATGATTTTTCTCATTTTTCGACTTTCCAGGGTTTCTCACCATATTCCAGGTCCTACATGTGATTTTCTCATTATTCGACTATACAGGGTTTCTCACCATATTCCAGGTACTTAGATATGATTTTCTTATTTTCGACTTCTTCAGGGTTTCTCAACATTTTCCAGGTTCTACAGTGTGATTTTCCTATCATTTTCGACTTATTCAAGTTTTCTCACCATATTCCAGGTCCTACAGTGTGATTTTCCTCATTTTCCACAATTTTCAGGATTTCTTGCCATATTCCAGGCCTTCAGTGTGATTTTTTAATTATCCACGTTTTTATAGTTACTCACCATATTCCAGGTCCTACAGTGTGATTTTTCCTTTTCAACGATTTTCAGGTTTTCTTGCCCTATTCCTGGTCCTACAGGGTAAGTTTTAATTTTCCACATTTTCGGGGGTTTCTCGCGATATTCTAGGTACTTCAGCATGATTTTTCATTTTTCCCCTCTTTCTGGGTTTCTAGACACATTCCAGAACCATCAGTGTGATTTTTCTCATTTTCCACCTTTTTCTGGGTTTCTCTCCATTTTCCAGGTCCTAGAGTGTGAGTTTCTCATTTTCCACGTTTTTGAGGGTTTCTCGCCATATTCCAGGTCATTCACTGTTTGATTTTAATTTTCCACATTTTTCAGAGTTTCCTGTCATATTCCAAGTCCTAGAGTGTGAGTTTTTAAATTTCCAACTTTTTCAGGGTTTCTTGCCATATTCCATGTCCTACAGTGCGAGTTTTTAATTTTCCACGTTTTTCAATGGTTTTCTTCCTATTCCAGATCCTACAGTATGATTTTCTCATTTTCATGATTTTCTGTTTTCTTCCCATATTCCAGATGCTACAGTGTGAGTTTTTTATTTTCCATGTTTTTCAGGGTTTCTTTCCATATTCCAGGTCCTATAGTGTGAGTTTCTCATTTTCAACATTTTTCATGAGATTTTCGCCATATTATAGGTCCTGCAGTTTGAGTTCCTCATTTTCCACGTTTTTCAGGTCTTTTCAGCATATTCCAGGTTCTGCAGTTTGAATTCTCATTTTCCATGTTTTTCATTTTTTCTTGCCATATTCCCATATCCTACAGTGTGATTTTCTCATTTTCATGATTTTCAGGTTTTCTTGCCATATTCCAGATCCTAGAGTGTAAGTTTTTAATTGTCCAACTTTTTCAGGTTTTCTTGCCATAAACCATGTCCTACAATGTGAGTTTCTCATTTTCCACGTTTTTCAGGTTTTCTCTCCATATTCCTGTTCCTACAATGTTAGTTTTTAATTTTCCACGTTTTCCAGGGTTTCTTGCCATATTCCAGGTCCTGCAGTTTGAATTTCTTATTTTCCACGTTTTTTAGTGTTTCTTGCCATATTCTAGGTCCTACAGTGAGATTTTATCATTTTTCATGATTTTCAGGTTTTCTCGCCATATCCCAGGTCCTTCAGTGTGAGTTTTTAATTTTCCACGGTTTTCTGTGTTTCTTGCCATATTCCATATCCTACCATTTGAGTTTCTTATTATTCACATTATTCAGGGGTTCTTGCCATATTCTAGGTACTGCAGTTTGATTTTCTCATTTTTCATTATTTTTAGGTTTTTTAATTATCCGATTTTTTTCAGGTTTTCTCCCATATTCTAAGTCCTGCAGTGTGATTTTGTCATTTTCCACCTCTTTCAGGGTTTCTCGCCATATTCCAAGTCCTGCAGTTTGATTTTGTCATTTTCCACATCTTTCAGGGTTTCTTGCCACATTCCAGGTCCTCCAGTTTGAGTTTCTCCTTTTCAACGTTTTATAGGGAATCTTGCCATATTCCAGGTCCTAGAGTGTGAGTTTTTAATTTTCCACGTTATTCAGGATTTCTCACCATATTCCAGGTCCTACAGTGTGATTCTCTCATTTTCCACAATTTTAAGGTTTTCTTTCCATATTCCAGTTCTTATAGTTTGAGTTTCTCATTTTTCACATTTTTCAGTTCTTCTCACCATATTCCAGGTCCTAGAGTGTGAGTTTTTAATTTTCCACGTTTTTCAGGGTTTCTCGTCATATTTCTGTTCCTACCGTTTGAGTTTATCATTTTTCACATTTTTCAGTATTTGTCGCCATATACCTGGTCGTAGAGTGTAAGTTTTTAAATTTCCACTGTTTTTCCGGGTTTCTCACAATATTCCAGGTCCTACATTGTGAGTTTTTAATTTTCGAAGTTTTTCAGGGTTTATCGCCATATTCAAGGTCTACAGTGTGATTTTCTCATATTTGATGATTTTCACTTTTTCTTTCCATATTTCAGTTCCTACAGTGTTATTTTTTATGTTTCACATTTTTTAGGGTTTCTCTGTCACTGTGCTCAACTGTGGTTTTACAATGCTCCACTGTGATGTCCCACTTCTCTACGCTGTTGTCACCCTGCTCTAATGTGATCTCATAGTGCTCCACTGTGGTGTCAAAGTGCTCCACTTCGTTGTCACAATGCTCCACTTTGGTGTCACAGTATGCCACTGTGGTATCAGAGTTCTCCTCTCTGGTGTCACAATGCTCCACTGTGGTGTCACATGCTCCACTGTGTTGTCAGAGTTCTCCACTGTAGTTTCATTGTGGTTCACTGTGGGGAGACAGTGCTGCACTGTGGTATCACAGTGGTCCACTGTTGTGTCACAGTGCTCACTGTGGTTTATCAGTGCTCTACTGTGGTATCACAGTGCTCAACTCTCATGTCACAGTGCTCCACTCTACTGTCACCGTGCTGCTTTATGTTGTCACAGTGCTCCACTGTGGTGTCACACTGCTACACTATTGTGTCACAGTGTTCCACCTTTCTGACACAGTTCTCCACAGTGATGTAAGTGTGCTCCCCTCACTGTCACACTGCTGCACTGTCATGTCACAGTGCTCAACTGTCATGTCACAATGCTCCACTCTGCTGCCACAGTGGTCCACTGTTCTGTCACAGTGGTCACAGTGGTTAATTTTTCACGTTTCATTCTGATGTTACACTGCTCTACTCTGTTGTCACACTCCTCCACTGTGGTGTCATTGTGCTCCTCTGTGGTGTCACAGTGCTCCACGGTGCTGTCACCCTACTCCTCTGTGGTGTCACATTTCTCCACTGTGGTGTCACAATGCTCCACTGTGGTGTCACATTCTCCACTGTGGTTTCACATGCTCCAGTGTGTTGTCATATACTCTAAAGATGCTCCAACACAGAACAAAGATACATGCACCAATATGTTCACTGAACCCTAATTTTCAATAACCATGAGCTGGAAACAACCCAGATGTCCCTCTATGGAAGAATTGTTACAGAAACTGTGGTACATTTACACAATGGAATACTACTCAGATATTAAAAAATGATCGCAACATAAACGTTGTAGGCACATGGATGGAACTAGAAAATATTTTCTTGAGTGAGGTAACCCAAATCCAAAAGGCCTTGCATGGTATGTACTCACCGATAAGTGGATTTTAGCCCAAAAGCTCAGAATACCCATGTGACAACTAAAAGTAAAATGAAGTTTTACAAGAAGGGAGACCAAAGTGTCCGTTATTCAAACCTACTTAGAAGAGGTAACAAAATAATCATGGCAGGCAGAGGAAGGGGGTATCAGGGTGGGAGAGAGAAAGAGAGGGGAAGAAAGAAGGAAGGACAAGGTCAGGTATGGGAAGAGACAGGAGAGACGTCTAGAGGGCCAGGAGAATGAATAGGAATAAGTAGCAGCAGGGTTTGGGTAACTAAAAGATGCACTAGAAATTCCCAGATGCCAGGAATTCAAGAGGTTCCCAGAACTCAATGGCATAACAACAGCTGAAATACAGGGGAGATGGAGCCTGAAGGGACTACATCCAGGAGATGGACATGGGACTCAGTTGAGGGATGGGGACAACCACCCACTTAAAAGAAATACCGAAAATTGTCTCTGTCTAAAGGAAATTTAGGGACAAAAATGGAGCAGAGACTGAAGGAAAGGCCATCCAGAGACTACAGCACTGTATTCTACCCACAGACACAAAACCCCAACACTACTGCTGATGCCAAGATGTGCTTACAGACAGGAGCCTTGTATGTCTGTGTATCCTCTGAGAGCCTCTGTCAGCAACTGACTAAGACAGATGGAGAAACTCACAGAAATTATTGGACTGAGTGTGGGGACCCCAATGGAAAAATTAGGAGAAGGGCTGAAGGAGCTGAAGGGGATGGCAACCCCACAGGACAAACAACAGTATCAATTAACCAGAGCCCTCAGAGCTCCCAGGGAGTAATCTACCAACTAAAGGAGTATACATGGGCGGGTTCATGTCTAAAAATACTTATGTAGCAGAGAACTACCTTGTCTGGTGTCAGCGGGAGGGGTGGCACTTTGTCCTGTTGAGGCTTGATACCCCAGAGAAGGGGGATACCAGAGGGATTAGGTGGGAGTGGCTGGGTGGGGAGGGGGAAAATTTGGGCCTCAGGGAGGGGAGAGCAGGAGGGGGATAATACTTGAAATATAAACAAGTGAAATGATTAATACATTTTAAAGGGTGGAGGGGTTGAGATCATCCTTGGTTGTGTATTGGATGTGAAGCCTGCCTGGGAAAATGGGAGGAGAAGTGGAGAGGGAAAGAAAGAGCAAGGGGCAGAGAAATCAAGTCCATCTTGAGCTGTGTGCCAAGATGCTGTCTAGAAGACAATCGATTAAGAAAATAGAACAGAGTCTGTTGGCTCCAGCTTAGACTCTATTACTGCCTTTGACTTCCTCTCCCTTCCTCCTCCACGTTGATGACTCTGTGGTTTAAAGCCAGCTGATACTCTAGCCAGAACAAAAACACCTGGAGTAGTACTCTTAGGGGTAATTCTTCACAAACCATGCCAATAGCCACTCTGCACTCTTCAGTGCAACAGAAGGAAGGAGGATGGGGGTAAGGAGGAGACGGTGGAAAGAAATAGAAAAAGATGGAAGGACAAAGGAAAGAAAGGAGAGTCACTAACAAGATATACGTTATCAAAGACACAGTGAGTGACCAGTCCATTTCCCAAAATATAGTGAAGTAAAACTAGCTTTACCAAAACAATTATTTGGTGTCAATTTATTGATTTCCTTAGTTGTTTACTAAAGTGTTGCTTGCACTCTGTTTGCAGAGCCCAGCTTCACTTGCTACCTGAACCAGAGAGGCCTAAAGAGCCAGGTGAGGCAGTGGCCCATTACCCTTCCCATCCTGCTGACTGTTGCCAGCACTTAAACACTAGCTTGTCCACCCTACCTTATGGTTTTAAAGTATAAAATGAAATTACAAAGACTTGCAGGAGCTGTCTTGGCTTCGGTCCACCTTTGACATCTCTCTTCCACTCTCAGTTGTTTCCGTGTGCTTATTCCAGGAAGGTTCTCCCAACAATCACTGTTCTTGGACTCAAAGTATCTGGTTTTTTTTTTTTTTTTCTTTTTTTCATTCAGAGTGCTCCCTAAATCACAGACCAATTTGCTGGAGTCCAAATCATAGTCCAACAGCAGTCTTTTTCCCACCTTGAAAGAATGTTAGAAGTCACAGAACTGGCTCTTATTCTTAAATAGAAATTCACACCGAAGATCACCCATTAATTATCCGGGTTAATTCACTAAAATTATTATTCTCCCTGGACCCTCCCAGGTCCCCAATCATTATTTCAGTCCACAGTCACTGTCAAACAAGCAACCTCTCTTTTTTGGCCTTCCTGCTCATCCATCTTCTAGTCAGGTGTTTTCGTCATATTCTGGGTCCTGCAGTGTGATTTTCTCATTTTCCAAGATTTTCAAGTTTTTCCATTATTCTGGGTCCTTCAGTGTGATTTTCTCATTTTCCACCTTTTTCAGGTTTTCTCGCCATATTCGGGGTCCTTCAGTGTGAGTTCTTAATTTTCTACTTTTTTCAGGGTTTCCTGCCATATTCTGGGTCCTACAGAGTATATTTTTAAATTTCCAAGTTTTTCTGTGTTTCTCGGCATATTCTGGGTCCTACAGTGTGATTTTCTCATTTTCCACTTTTTTCAATTATTTTCGCATTACTGTGTCCTACAGTATGATTTTCTCATTTTCCACCTTTTTCTGGTTTTCTCGCTATATTTGGGGTCCTTCAGTATGAGTTTTTAATTTTCTACTGTTTTCAGGGTTTCTTGCCATATTCTGGGTCCTAAGAATATATTTTTAATTTTCCACGTTTTTCAGGGTTTCTCGGCATATTCTGGGTCCTACTTTGTGATTTTCACATTTTCCACTTTTTTCAATTTTTTTCGCATTACTATGTCCTACAGTATGTTTTTCTCATTTTCCACCTTTTTCAGGTTTTCTCGATATATTTGGGGTCCTTCAGTGTGAGTTTTTAATTTTCTACTTTTTTCAGGGTTTCTCGCCATATTCTGGGTCCTATAGCGTGTTTCTTTAATTTTCTACTTTTTTCAGGTTTTCTCGCCATATTCTGGGTCCTTCAGTGTGAGTTTTTAATTTTCCTCGTTTTTCAGATTTTCTCGCGATATTCCAGGTCCTTCGGTGTGAATTTTTAATTTTCTACGTTTCCATGATTTTTAATCATATTCTGGGTCCTACAGTATGATTTTCTCATTTCCACGTTTTTAGGTTTTCTTGCCATATTCCTGGTCCTTCAGTGTGAATTTTTAATTTTCCACATTTTTCAGTATTTCTCCCAATATTCTGCATAATACAGTGTGATTTTTTATTTTTCCACTTTTTTCATGGATTCTCGCCATAATCGAGATTTTTCAGTGTTTTTATTGCCATATTCAAGGTATTACAGTATGATTTTCTCATTTTCGATCCTTTCATGCTTTGTCACCATATTTCAGGTCCTACAGTGTGATTTTCACATTTTTCGACTTTTTCAAGTTTTATCACCATATTCCAGGTCCTACAGTGTGATTTTCTCATTTTCCACATTTTTCAGGATTTCTCGCCATATTCCAGTTCTTTCAGTGTGAATTTTTAATTTTCCATGTTTTTCAGTATTTCTCACCATATTCTGCGTAATACAGTGTGAATTTTTAATTGTCCACTTTTTTTTCATGGAATCTCGCCATATTATATGTCCGATAGTGTGAATTTTTAATTTTCACGTTTTTCAGGGTTTCTCGGCATATTCTGGGTCCTTCAGTGTGATTTTCTCATTTTCCACTTTTTCAGGTTTTCTCCCCATATTTGGGGTCCTTCTGTGTGAGTTTTTAATTTTCTACTTTTTTCAGGTTTTCTCGCCATATTCTGGGTCCTTCAGTGTGAGTTTTTAATTTTCCTCGTTTTTCAGGTTTTCTCGCCATATTCGGGGTCCTCAGTGTGAATTTTTAATTTTCCACGTTTTTCAGGTGTTTTCGTCATATTCTGGGTCTTACAGTGTGATTTTCTCATTTCCACCTTTTTCAGGTTTTCTCTCCATATTCCAGGTCCTTCGGTGTGAATTTTTAATTTTCTACATTTCCATGATTTTTAGTCATATTCTAGGTCCTACAGTATGATTTTCTCATTTCCAGGTTTTTAGGTTTTTTTGCCATATTCCAGGTCCTTCAGTGTGAATTTTTAATTTTCCACGTTTTTCAGTATTTCTCCCAATATTCTGCTTAATACAGTGTGATATTTTAATTTTCCACTTTTTTCATGGATTCTCGCCATAATCGAGATTTTTCAGTGTTTTTATTGCCATATTCTAGGTATTACAGTATGATTTTCTCATTTTTTGATCCTTTCATGGTTTGTTACCATATTTCAGGTCCTACAGTGTGATTTTCACATTTTTCGACTTTTTCAACTTTTATCACCATATTCCAGGTCCTACAGTGTGATTTTCTCATTTTCCACATTTTTCAGGATTTCTCGCCATATTCCAGTTCTTCAGTGTGAATGTTTAATTTTTTATGTTTTTCAATATTTCTCGCCCTATTCTGCGTAATACAGTGTGAATTTTTAATTTTCCACTTTTTTTCATGGAATCTCGCCATATTCTGTGTCCAACATTGTGAATTTTTAATTTTCACGTTTTTCAGGGTTTCTCTGCATGTTCTGGGTTCTTCAGTGTGATTTTCTCATTTTCCACTTTTTCAGGTTTTCTCGCCATATTTGGGTTCCTTCCGTGTGAGTTTTTAATTTTCTACTTTTTTCAGGTTTTCTTGCCATATTCTGGGTCCTTCAATGTGAGTTTTTAATTTTCCTCGTTTTTCAGGTTTTTTCATCATATTCTGGGTCTTACAGTGTGATTTTCTCATTTCCACCTTTTTCAGGTTTTCTTGCCATATTCCAGGTCCTTTAGTGTGAATTTTTAATTTTCCAAGTTTTTCAGTATTTCTCGCCATATTATGGGTAATACAGTGTGAATTTTTAATTTTCCACTTTTTTCATGGTTTCTCGCCATAATCGAAGTTTTCCAGTGTTTTTATCGCCATATTCTAGGTATTACAGTATGATTTTCTCATTTTTCGATCCTTTCATGGTTTGTCACCATATTTCAGGTCCTACAGTGTGATTTTCTCATTTTTTGACTTTTTCAAGGTTTATCACCATATTCCAGGTCCTACAGTGTGATTTTCTCATTTTCCACATTTTTCAGGATTTCTCGCAATTTTCCAGTTCTTCAGTGTGAGTTTTTAATTATCCATGTTTTTCAGGGTTTCTCGCCATATTCCAGGTACTACAGTGTGATTTTCTCTTTATTCGACTATACAGGGTTTCTTACCCTATTCCAAGTCCTACAGTGTTCTTTTCTCATTTTCCCTATTTTTCAGGATTTCTCACCCTATTCCAGGTCCTTCAGTGTGAGTTTTTAATTTTCCAAGATTTTCACTGTTTTTTGCCATATTCCAGGTCCTTCAGTGTGAGTTTTTAATTTTCGACATTTTTCATGGTTAATCGCCATATTCTAGGTACTACAGTACCATTTTCTCATTTTTCGACGTTTTCAGGGTTTCTCACCAGATTCCAGGTCCTATAGTGTGATTTTCTTATTTTTCGACTTTTTCAGGGTTTCTAACCATATTCCAGGTCCTACAGTGTGATTTTCTCATTATTCGACTATACAGGGTTTCTCACCATATTCCAGGTCCTAAAGTGTGATTTTCTCATTTTTAGACTTTTTAGGGGATTCTACCATATTCCAGGTCCTACTATCTGATTTTCTCATTTTCCACATTTTTTCAGGATTTCTTGCCATATTCCAGGCCTTCAATGTGATTTTTAATTATCCACGTTTTTCAGGGTTTCTCGCCATATTCCAGGTCCTTCAGTGCGATTTTCTCATTTTCCACATTTTTCAGGATTTCTTGCCATATTCCAGCCCCCTGTTTGAATAATTAATTATCCACGTTTTTCAGGGTTTCTTGCCATATTCTGAGACCTACAGTTTGATTTACTCATTTTTCGACTTTTCCAGGGTTTCTCACCATATTCCAGGTCCTACACTGTGATTTTCTCATTTTCCACATTTTTCAGGATTTCTTGCCATATTCCAGTCCTTTAATGTGATTGTTTAATTATCCACGTTTTTTTTTTTTTTTTTTTTTTTTTTTGTCTCTCGCCATATTCCTAGTCCTTCAGTATGAGTCCTTAATTTTCGGCATTTTCAGGGTTATCGATATATTCCAGGTCCTTCAGTGTGAGTTTTTAATTTTCTATGTTTTTCAGGGTTTATTGCCATATTCCAGGTACTACATTATGATTTTTCTCATTTTTCGACTTTTCCAGGGTTTCTCACCATATTCCAGGTCCTACAATGTGATTTTCTCATTATTCGACTATACAGGGTTTCTCACCATATTCCAGGTACTAGATATGATTTTCTTATTTTCGACTTCTTCAGGGTTTCTCAACATTTTCCAGGTTCTACAGTGTGATTTTCTCATTTTTCGACTTATTCAAGTTTTCTCACCATATTCCAGGTCCTACAGTGTGATTTTCTCATTTTCCACAATTTTCAGGATTTCTTGCCATATTCCAGGCCTTCAGTGTGATTTTTTAATTATCCACGTTTTTATAGTTACTCACCATATTCCAGGTCCTACAGTGTGATTTTTCCTTTTCAACGATTTTCAGGTTTTCTTGCCCTATTCCTGGTCCTACAGGGTAAGTTTTTAATTTTCCACATTTTTCGGGGTTTCTCGCGATATTCTAGGTACTTCAGCATGATTTTTCATTTTTCCCCTCTTTCTGGGTTTCTAGACACATTCCAGAACCATCAGTGTGATTTTTCTCATTTTCCACCTTTTTCTGGGTTTCTCTCCATTTTCCAGGTCCTAGAGTGTGAGTTTCTCATTTTCCACGTTTTTGAGGGTTTCTCGCCATATTCCAGGTCATTCACTGTTTGATTTTAATTTTCCACATTTTTCAGAGTTTCCTGTCATATTCCAAGTCCTAGAGTGTGAGTTTTTAAATTTCCAACTTTTTCAGGGTTTCTTGCCATATTCCATGTCCTACAGTGCGAGTTTTTAATTTTCCACGTTTTTCATGGTTTTCTTCCTATTCCAGATCCTACAGTATGATTTTCTCATTTTTCATGATTTTCTGTTTTCTTCCCATATTCCAGATGCTACAGTGTGAGTTTTTTATTTTCCATGTTTTTCAGGGTTTCTTTCCATATTCCAGGTCCTATAGTGTGAGTTTCTCATTTTCAACATTTTTCATGAGATTTTCGCCATATTATAGGTCCTGCAGTTTGAGTTCCTCATTTTCCACGTTTTTCAGGTCTTTTCAGCATATTCCAGGTTCTGCAGTTTGAATTTCTCATTTTCCATGTTTTTCATTTTTTCTTGCCATATTCCATATCCTACAGTGTGATTTTCTCATTTTTCATGATTTTCAGGTTTTCTTGCCATATTCCAGATCCTAGAGTGTAAGTTTTTAATTGTCCAACTTTTTCAGGTTTTCTTGCCATAAACCATGTCCTACAATGTGAGTTTCTCATTTTCCACGTTTTTCAGGTTTTCTCTCCATATTCCTGTTCCTACAATGTTAGTTTTTAATTTTCCACGTTTTCCAGGGTTTCTTGCCATATTCCAGGTCCTGCAGTTTGAATTTCTTATTTTCCACGTTTTTTAGTGTTTCTTGCCATATTCTAGGTCCTACAGTGAGATTTTATCATTTTTCACGATTTTCAGGTTTTCTCGCCATATCCCAGGTCCTTCAGTGTGAGTTTTTAATTTTCCACGGTTTTCTGTGTTTCTTGCCATATTCCATATCCTACCATTTGAGTTTCTTATTATTCACATTATTCAGGGGTTCTTGCCATATTCTAGGTACTGCAGTTTGATTTTCTCATTTTTCATTATTTTTAGGTTTTTTAATTATCCGATTTTTTCAGGTTTTCTCCCATATTCTAAGTCCTGCAGTGTGATTTTGTCATTTTCCACCTCTTTCAGGGTTTCTCGCCATATTCCAAGTCCTGCAGTTTGATTTTGTCATTTTCCACATCTTTCAGGGTTTCTTGCCACATTCCAGGTCCTCCAGTTTGAGTTTCTCCTTTTCAACGTTTTATAGGGAATCTTGCCATATTCCAGGTCCTAGAGTGTGAGTTTTTAATTTTCCACGTTATTCAGGATTTCTCACCATATTCCAGGTCCTACAGTGTGATTCTCTCATTTTCCACAATTTTAAGGTTTTCTTTCCATATTCCAGTTCTTATAGTTTGAGTTTCTCATTTTTCACATTTTTCAGTTCTTCTCACCATATTCCAGGTCCTAGAGTGTGAGTTTTTAATTTTCCACGTTTTTCAGGGTTTCTCGTCATATTTCTGTTCCTACCGTTTGAGTTTATCATTTTTCACATTTTTCAGTATTTGTCGCCATATACCTGGTCGTAGAGTGTAAGTTTTTAAATTTCCACTGTTTTTCCGGGTTTCTCACAATATTCCAGGTCCTATATTGTGAGTTTTTAATTTTTGACGTTTTTCAGGGATTATCGCCATATTCAAGGTCTACAGTGTGATTTTCTCATATTTGATGATTTTCAATTTTTCTTCCCATATTTCAGTTCCTACAGTGTTATTTTTTATGTTTCACGTTTTTTAGGGTTTCTCTGTCACTGTGCTCAACTGTGGTTTTACAATGCTCCACTGTGATGTCCCACTTCTCTACGCTGTTGTCACCCTGCTCTAATGTGATCTCATAGTGCTCCACTGTGGTGTCACAATGCTCCACTTCGTTGTCACAATGCTCCACTTTGGTGTCACAGTATGCCACTGTGGTATCAGAGTTCTCCTCTCTGGTGTCACAATGCTCCACTGTGGTGTCACATGCTCCACTGTGTTGTCAGAGTTCTCCACTGTAGTTTCATTGTGGTTCACTGTGGGGAGACACTGCTGCACTGTGGTATCACAGTGGTCCACTGTTGTGTCACAGTACTCACTGTGGTTTATCAGTGCTCTACTGTGGTATCATATCACAGTGCTCCACTGTCATCTCACAGTGCTCCACTCTACTGTCACCGTGCTGCTCTGTGTTGTCACAGTGCTCCTCTGTGGTGTCACACTTCTACACTATTGTGTCACAGTGTTCCACCTTTCTGACACAGTTCTCCACAGTGATGTAAGTGTGCTTCCCTCACTGTCACACTGCTACACTGTCGTGTCACAGTGCTCAACTGTCATGTCACAATGCTCCACTCTGATGCCACAGTGGTCCACTGTGCTGTCACAGTGCACTGTAGTTTCACAGTGCTCCACTCTCAGGTCACAGTACTCCACTCTGCTGTCACAGTGCTGCACAGTGGTGTCACAGTGCTTTACAGTGCTTTACAGTGATGTCAGAGTGTTCCACTCTGAAGTTGCACTGCTCTACTCTGTTGTCACACTCCTCCACTGTGGTGTCATTGTGATCCTCTGTGGTGTCACAGTGCTCCTCTTCGTTGTCACAGTGCTCCACGGTGCTGTCACCCTACTCCTCTGTGGTGTCACATTTCTCAACTTTGGTGTCACATTCTCCACTGTGGTTTCACATGCTCCAGTGTGTTGTCATATATTCTAAAGATGCTCCAACACAGAACAAAGATACCTGCACCAATGTGTTCACTGAACCCTTATTTTTAATAACCATGAGCTAGAAACAACCCAGATGTCCCTCTATGGAAGAATTCTTACAGAAACTGTGGTACATTTACACAATGGAATACTACTCAGATATTAAAAAATGATCGCATCATAAACGTTGTAGGCACATGGATGGCACTTGAAAATATTTTCTTGAGTGAGGTTACTCAAATCCAAAAGGCTCTGCATGGTATGTACTCACCGATAAGTGGATTTTAGCCCAAAAGCTCAGAATACCCATGCAACAACTAAAAGTCAAATGAAGTTTTACAAGAAGTGAGACCAAAGTGTTGGTTTTTCAAACCTACTTAGAAGAGGTAACAAAATAATCATGGCAGGCTGAGGAAGGGGGTATCAGGGTGGGAGACAGAATGGGAGGGGAAGAAAGAAGGAAGGACAGGGTCAGGTATGGGAAGAGACAGGAGAGACGTCTAGAGGACCAGGAGAATGAATAGGAATAAGTAGCAGCGGGGTTTGGGGAACTAGGAGATGCACTAGAAATTCCCAGATGCCAGGAATTCAAGAGGTTCCCAGAACTCAATGGGATAACAACAGCTGAAATACAGGGGAGTGCTACGCCCCGGTCGAGTCAACTGGACAAGCCGAGAGGCTTAAAAGTCACTCATGAGGCAGAGTTTCAAAGAAGCTCTCCTCCTGGAGTCTAGTGTTCCCTAACCATACAGTAATTTTTCATTCCCGAGTTTCATTCTCTAGTTAGTCTAGTGTATGGATCCACGTGCTCTCTTTCAATATTTGCCTATCATAAGTGCCTTTTAAGATTGAATTCTGACATAGCTAAACCAGTGTTCCAACAGTCCTAGTTCGTCCTTAGCAAGACCTTGGGCTTGGATTTCAGTACTGCCCCTGGTATTACACTAAAAGTTAGGTTACTGCCCTTCACAGGAATCTACCATCACCTAGGAAGAAAGAAGTTTCTGACCGTAGGGGAAACCAGAATAGATGCTTAGTATTATAGCTAAGTTACACCTATTTACAGGAATTTACTATGGTTTAGGAAGCAGATCGGTCTGTGGTTTTAGAGTATTGCATTATTCATGAGATGGTTAGCTAGAATGGAACTCCCTAGATAGAACCATGACTTGGGTGTGAAAGCCCTTGCCCTAGGAGTGAAAAGTTCTCACACCAGGCTTCTAAGACTATAGCTGACCTTAAATAGAGCTAACTTTGTCTCAATTATTTTACTGCCCAGTTCCTTCCGATCTTTGTGTTTTCATTCCTCTGTTCTGTGTAAGAATCATTAAGCATCCGGTTACCTCATTTGTCCCTTGCGGGTATGTCACCCAAATTCTTTATTGTCTTCTGTATAAAAAGTCTGAAGCTCGAATTGTAAAATTACATTCAGATTATACACACGAACTCTCCTGTGTGTGTCTGTTTGTCACTTGCTCATCCACGCTTTGCCCACCTGCGACGAGAGACCCCGTTCCACGCAGACACAGGGACCCAGAGGGTCTGCGGCAGGGGAGATGGAGTCTGAAGGGACTATATCCAGGAGATGGACATGGGACTCAGTTGAGGGATGGGGACACCCACCCATTTAAAAAAAATACCTAAAATTCTCTCTGTCTAAAGGAAATATAGGGACAAAAATTGAGCAGAGACTGAAGGAAAGGCCATCCAGAGACTATAGCACTGTATTCTACCCACAGACACAAAACCCCAACACTACTGCTGATTCCAAGATGTGCTTACAGACAGGAGCCTTGTATGTCTGTGTATCCTCTGAGAGCCTCTGTCAGCAACTGACTAAGACAGATGGAGAAACTCACAGAAACTATTGGACTGAGTGTGGGGACCCCAATGGAAAAATTAGGGGAAGGGCTGAAGGAGCTGAAGGGGATGGCAACCCCACAGGACGAACAAAAGTATCAATTAACCAGACACCTCAGAGCTCCCAGGGAGTAATCTACCAACTAAAGGAGTATACATGGGCGGGTTTATGACTAGAAATACTTATGTAGCAGAGAACTACCTTGTCTGGCATCAGTGGGAGGGGTGGCACTTGGTCCTGTTGAGGCTTGATACCCCAGAGAAGGGGGATACCAGAGGGATTAGGTGGGAGTGGCTGGGTGGGGAGGGGAAAAAGTTGGGCCTCAGGGAGGGGAGAGCAGGAGGGGGATAATACTTGAAATATAAACAAGTGAAATGATTAATACATTTTAAAGGGTGGAGGGGTTGAGATCATCCTTGGTTGTGTATTGGATGTGAAGCCTGCCTGGGAAAATGGGAGGAGAAGTGGAGAGGGAAAGAAAGAGCAAGGGGCAGAGAAATCAAGTCCATCTTGAGCTGTGTGCCAAGATGCTGTCTAGAAGACAATCGATTAAGAAAATAGAACAGAGTCTGTTGGCTCCAGCTTAGACTCTATTGCTGCCTTTGACCTCCTCTCCCTTCCTCCTCCACGTTGATGACTCTGTGGTTTAAAGCCAGCTGATACTCTAGCCAGAACACAAACACCTGGAGTTGTACTCTTACGGGTAATTCTTCACAAACCATGCCAATAGCCACTCTGCACTCTTCAGTGCAACAGAAGGAAGGAGGATGGGAGTAAGGAGGACACGGTGGAAGGAAATAGAAAAAGATGGAAGGACAAAGGAAAGAAAGGAGAGTCACTAACAAGACATACGTTATCAAAGACACAGTGAGTGACCAGACCATTTCCCAGAATATAGTGAAGTAAAACTAGCTTTACCAAAACAATTATTTGGTGTCAATTTATTGATTTCCTTAGTTGTTTACTAAAGTGTTGCTTGCACTCTGTTTGCAGAGCCCAGCTTCACTTGCTACCTGAACCAGAGAGGCCTAAAGAGCCAGGTGAGGCAGTGGCCCAGTGCCCTTCCCAGCCTGCTGACTGATGCCAGCACTTAAACACTAGCTTGTCCACCCTACCTTATGGTTTTAAAGTATAAAATGAAATTACAAAGACTTGTAGGAGCTGTCTTGGCTTCGGTCCACCTTTGACATCTCTCTTCCACTCTCAGTTGTTTCCGTGTGCTTATTCCAGGAAGGTTCTCCCAACAATCACTGTTCTTGGACTCAAAGTATCTGGTTTTTTTTTTTTTTTTCTTTTTTTCATTCAGAGTGCTCCCTAAATCACAGACCAATTTGCTGGAGTCCAAATCATAGTCCAACAGCAGTCTTTTTCCCACCTTGAAAGAATGTTAGAAGTCACAGAACTGGCTCTTATTCTTAAATAGAAATTCAAACCGAAGATCACCCATTAATTAACCGGGTTAATTCACTAAATTTATTATTCTCCCTGGACCCTCCCAGGTCCCCAATCATTATTTCAGTCCACAGTCACTGTCAGACAAGCAACCTGTCTTCTTTTGGCCTTCCTGCTCATCCATCTTCTAGTCTGTTTTCTGCCTCTCTTTCTAGTCGAGGGAATTAAAAGACTTTCGCACTGATAGGAGCTGATCCATCACAGCTTGTTTTATTTAAAAAACAAAAATAAACCCTCTCCCAGGTTTTATCAGCCATGTAGACCAGAATAGACTAAATTTGCCTTTGTGAGGTTGTTACTAAAAACATGAAGTGACATGGATATCACTCACTCCTGTTTGGGAAGTACTTTGGAGGCTAGGTTAAGGAGATTTCAAAGTCAGACTGGGAACCGGCCAGGGGGCCGGGGTTGTGGGGGCAGTGGAGAAAAGAGCTAAATGTATTTAGTTCTTCACTTATTAATGACCTCTTCTTTCAGCTAACACCTACTTTTGCCTCTTCTAAAAGTAGCTAACAGTAATTGCAAACCTTCCTAATAGTGGAAGGAAGAGGCACAAAAGAACCAGCATAGGAAGGATCCAATCATCACCTCCATTTTTACTTTTTTCAGGTTTTATCACCTATTCTGGGTCCTTCAGTGTGAGTTTTTAATTTTCCTCGTTTTTCAGGTTTTCTCGCCATATTCAGGGTCTTTCAGTGTGAATTTTTAATTTTCCACGTTTTTCAGGTTTTTTTTTGTCATATTCTGGGTCTTACAGTGTGATTTTCTCATTTCCACCTTTTTCAGGTTTTCTTGCCATATTCCAGGTCCTTCAGTGTGAATTTTTAATTTTCCACGTTTTTCAGTATTTCTCGCCATATTCTGGGTAATACAGTGTGAATTTTTAATTTTCCACTTTTTTCATGGTTTCTCTCCATAATCCTGGACCGAAAGTGTGAATTTTTAATTTTCACCATTTCAGGGATTCTCTGCATATTCTGGGTCCTGCAGTGTGATTTTCTCATTTTCAAGGTTTTTCAAGTTTTTTCGTAATTCTGGGTCCTACACTGTGATTTTCTCATTTTACACCATTTTCAGGTTTTCTCACCATATTTGGGGTCCTTCAGTGTGATTTTTTAATTTTCTACTTTTTTCAAGTTTTCTCGCCATATTCGGGGGTCCTTCAGTGTTAATTTTTAATTTTCTACTTTTTACAGTTTTTCTCACCTATTCTGTGTCCTTCAGTGTGAGTTTTTAATTTTCCTCATTTTTCAGGTTTTCTTGCCATATTCCGGTTCCTTCAGTGTGAATTTTTAATATTCCACGTTTTTCAGGTTTTTTGGTCATATTCTTGGTCCTACAGTGTAATTTCCTCATTTCCAAGTTTTCCTGCTGTATTCCAGGTCCTTCAGTGTGAATTTTTAATTTTCCACGTTTTTCAGTATTTCTCGACATATTCTGTGTCCTAAAGTATGAATTTTTAATTTTCATGTTTTTCAGAGTTTCTAGGCATATTCTGGGTCCTGCAGTGTGATTTTCTCATTTTCCACGTTTTTCAAGTTTTTACATAATTCTGGGTACTTCAGTGTGAGTTTATAATTTTCCTCGTTTTTCAGGATTTCTCGCCATATTCGGGATCCTTCAGTGTGAATTTTTAATATTCCACATTTTTCAGGTTTTTTGGTCATATTCTTGGTCCTACAATGTAATTTCCTCATTTCCAAGTTTTCCTGCCGTATTCCAGGTCCTTCAGTGTGAATTTTTAATTTTCCACGTTTTTCAGTATTTCTCGACATATTCTGGGTAATACAGTGTGAATTTTTCATTTTCCACTTTTTTCCTGTTTTCTCGCCATATTCTGGGACCTACAGTGTGAATTTTTAATTTTCACCTTTTTCAGGGTTTCTCGGCATATTCTGGGTCCTGCAGTGTGATTTTCTCATTTTCCACTTTTTTCAAAATTTTTTGGTAATTCCTGGTCCTATAGTGTCATTTTCTCATTTTCCACCTTTTTCAGGTTTTCTAGCCATATATGGGGTCATTCAGTGTGAGTTTTTACTTTTCTAATTTTTCCGGGTTTCTCGACATATTCTGGGTCCTACAGCGTCTATTTTTAATTTTCCAAGTTTTTCAGGGTTTCTCGGCATATTCTGGGTCCTACAGTGTGATTTTCTCATTTTCCACTTTTTTCAATTTTTTTCGCATTACTGTGTTCTACACTATGATTTTCACATTTTCCACCTTTTTCAGGTTTTCTCCATATATTTGGGGTCCTTCAGTGTGAGTTTATAATTTTCCTGTTTTTCAGGATTTCTCGCCATATTCGGGGTCCTTCAGTGTGAATTTTTAATTTTCTATGTTTTTTTCAGGTTTTTTCGTCATATTCTGGGTCTACAGTGTGATTTTGTCATTTCCACGTTTTTCAGGTTTTCTTGCCTTATTCCAGGTCCTTCAGTGTGAATTTTTAATTTTCCAAGTTTTTCAGTATTTCTTGCCATATTCTGGGTAATACAGTGTGAATTTTTAATTTTCCACTTTTTTAAGGGTTTCTTGCCATAATCTGAGTCCTACAGTGTGCGTTTTTAACTTTCACCTTTTTCAGGGTTTCTTGGCAAATTCTGGGTCCTGAAGTGTGATTTTCTCATTTTCCACGTTTTTCAAGTTTTTTCGTAATTCTGGGTCCTACAGTGTGATTTTCTCATTATCCACCTTTTTCAGGTTTTCTCGCCATATTTGTGTTCATTCTGTGTGAGTTTTTAATTTCCTACTTTTTTCAGGCTTTCTCGCCATATTCGGGTGTCCTTCAGTGTAAATTTTTAATTTTCTACTTTTTTCAGGTTTTCACTTCTTTTCTGGGTCATTCAGTGTGAATTTTTAATATTCCACGTTTTTCAGGTTTTTTCGTCATATTCTGGGTCCTACAGTGTGATTTTGTCATTTCCACGTTTTTCAGGTTTTCTTGCTGTATTCCAGGTCCTTCAGTGTGAATTTTAAATTTTCCCCGTTTTCCAGTATTTCTCGCCATATTCTGGGTAATACAGTGTGAATTTTTAATTTTCCACTTTATTCATGGTTTCTAGCCATATTCTGTGTTTGACAGTGTGAATTTTTAATTTTCACGTTTTTCAGGGTTTCTGGGCATATTCTGGGTCCTGCAGTGTGATTTTCTCATTTTCCACTTTTTCAGGTTTTCTCGCCATATTTGGGGTCCTTCTGTGTGAGTTTTTAATTTTCTATTTTTTTCAGGTTTAATCGCCATATTAGGGGTCCTTCAGTGTGAATATTTAATTTTCTACTTTTTTAAGGTTTCTCTCCATATTCTCGGGTCCTTCAGTGTGAATTTTTAATTTTCTACTTTTTTTCAGTTTTTCTCACCTATTCTGGGTCCTTCAATGTGAGTTTTTAATTTCCCTCGTTTTTTCAAGTTTTCTCGCCATATTCAGGGTCTTTCAGTGTGAAATTTATTTTTCCACGTTTTTCAGTATTTCTCGCCATATTCTGGGTAATACTGTGTGAATTTTTAATTTTCCACTTTTTTCATGGTATCTCGCCATAATCTGGGTCAGACAGTGTGAATTTTTAATTTTCACCTTTTCAGGGTTTCTCTGCATATTCTGTGTCCTGCAGTGTGATTTTCTCATTTTCCAAGTTTTTCAAGTATTTTGTAATTCTGGGTCCTACAGTGTGATTTTCTCATTATCCACCATTTTCAGGTTTTCTCGCCATATTTGGGGTCCTTCAGTGTGAGTTTTTAATTTTCTACTTTTTTCAGGGTTTCTCGCCATATTATGGGTCCTACAGTGTGTATTTTTAATTTTCTACTTTTTTCAGGTTTTCTTGCCATATTCGGGTACTTCAGTGTGAGTTTTTAATTTTCTACTTTTTTCAGTGTTTCTTGCCATATTCTGGGTCCTACAGACTATATTTTTAATATTCCATGTTTTTCAGGGTTTCTCGGCATATTCTGGGTCCTACAGTGTGATTTTCTCATTTTCCACCTTTTTCAGGTTTTCTCGCTATATTTGGGGTCCTTCAGTGTAAGTTTTTTATTTTCTACTTTTTTCAGGGTTTCTCGCCATATTCTGGGTCCTATAGCGTGTATTTTTAATTTTCTACTTTTTTCAGGGTTTCTCGCAATATTCTGGGTCCTTCAGTGTGTGTTTTTATTTTATTTGTTTTTCTGGTTTTCTCGCCATATTCCAGGTCCTTCAATGTGAATTTTTAATTTTCCAAGTTTTTCAGGATTTCTCGCCATATTCTATGTAATACAGTGTGAATTTTTAATTTTTAACTTTTTTCATGGATTCTCACCATATTCTGTGTCCGAAAGTGTGAATTTTTAATTTTTACATATTTCAGGATTTCTCGGCATATTCTGGGTCCTGCAGTGTGATTTTCTCATGTTCCACGTTTTTCAAGTTTTTACGGAATTTTGGGTCCTTCAGTGTGAGTTTATAATTTTCCTCGTTTTTCTGGATTTCTTCGCCATATTCGGAGTCCTTCAGTGTAAATTTTTAATTTTCTACGTTTTTCGGGTTTGTTCGTCATATTCTGGGTCTACAGTGTGATTTTGTCATTTCCACGTTTTTCAGGTTTTCTTGCAGTATTCCAGGTCCTTCAGTGTGAATTTTTAATTTTCCACGTTTTTTAGTATTTCTTGCCATATTCTGGGTAATACAGTGTGAATTTTTAATTTTCTACTTTTTTCAGGGTTTCTTGCCATAATCTGGGTCCTAAAGTGTGAATTGTTAATTTTCACCTTTTTCAGGGTGTCTTGGCATATTCTGGGTCCTGCAGTGGGATTTTCTCATTTTCCACGTTATTCAATTTTTCTCGCCATATTTGGGTTCCTTCTGTGTGAGTTTTTAATTTTCTACTTTTTTCAGGTTTTCTCGCCATATTATGGGCCCTACAGTGTGTATTTTTAATTTTCTACTTTTTTCAGGTTTTCTTGCCATATTCGGGTACTTCAGTGTGAGTTTTTAATTTTCGGGTGTCCTTCAGTGTAAATTTTTAATTTTCTACTTTTTTCAGGTTTTCACATCTTTTCCGGGTCATTCAGTGTGAATTTTTAATATTCTACGTTTTTCAGGTTTTTTCGTCATATTCTGGGTCCTACAGTGTGATTTTGTCATTTCTACGTTTTTCAGGTTTTCATTCCGTATTCCAGGTCCTTCAGTGTGAATTTTAAATTTTCCCCGTTTTTCAGTATTTCTCGCCATATTCTGGGTAATACAGTGTGAATTTTTAATTTTCCACTTTATTCATGGTTTCTCGCCATATTGTGTGTTTTACAGTGTGAATTTTTAATTTTCACGTTTTTTCAGGGTTTCTGGGCATATTCTGGGTCCTGCCGTGTGATTTTCTCGTTTTCCACGTTTTTCAAGTTTTTATGTAATTCTGGGTCATACAGTGTGATTTTCTCATTTTCCACTTTTTCTGGTTTTCTTGCCATATTTGGGGTCCTTCTGTGTGAGTTTTTAATTTTCTATTTTTTTCAGGTTTAATCGCCATATTCGGGGTCCTTCAGTGTGAATATATAATTTTCTACTTTTTTAAGGTTTCTCTCCATATTCGGGGGTCCTTCAGTGTGAATTTTTAATTTTCTACTTTTTTCAGTTTTTCTCACCTATTCTGGGTCCTTCAATGTGAGTTTTAATTTCCCTCGTTTTTCAAGTTTTCTCGCCATATTCAGGGTCTTTCAGTGTGAATTTTATTTTTCCACGTTTTTCAGGTTTTTTTTTTTTTTTTTTTTGTCATATTCTGGGTCTTACATTGTGATTTTCTCATTTCCACCTTTTTCAGATTTCTTGCCGTATTCCAGGTCCTTCAGTGTGAATTTTTATTTTTCCACGTTTTTCAGTATTTCTCGCCATATTCTGGGTAATACAGTGTGAATTTTTAATTTTCCACTTTTTTCATGGTATCTCGCCATAATCTGGGTCAGACAGTATGAATTTTTAATTTTCACCTTTTCAGGGTTTCTCTGCATATTCTGTGTCCTGCAGTGTGATTTTCTCATTTTCCAAGTTTTTCAAGTTTTTTCGTAATTCTGGGACCTACAGTGTGATTTTCTCATTATCCACCTTTTTCAGGTTTTCTCGCCATATTTGGGGTCCTTCAGTGTGAGTTTTTAATTTTCTACTTTTTCAGGGTTTCTCGCCATATTATGGGTCCTACAGTTTGTATTTTTAATTTTCTACTTTTTTCAGGTTTTCTTGCCATATTCGGGTCCTTCAGTGTGAGTTTTTAATTTTCTACGTTTTTCAGTGTTTCTTGCCATATTCTGGGTCCTACAGACTATATTTTTAATATTCCACGTTTTTCAGGGTTTTTCGGCATATTCTGGGTCCTACAGTGTAATTTTCTCATTTTCCACTTTTTTCAATTTTTTCTCAATACTGTGTCCTACAGTATGATTTTCTCATTTTCCACCTTTTTCAGGTTTTCTCGCTATATTTGGGGTCCTTCAGTGTAAGTTTTTTATTTTCTACTTTTTCAGGGTTTCTCGCCATATTCTGGGTCCTACAGCGTGATTATTCTCATTTTCCTTTTTTTTTTAAAAATTTTTTGGCATTTCTGTGTCCTACAGTGGGATTTTCTCAATTTCCACCTTTTTCAGATTTTCTTGCCATATACGGGGTCCTTCAATGTGAGATTTTTTATTTTCTACTTTTTTCAGGGTTTCTCGCCATATTCTGGTTCCTTCACTGTGAGTTTTTAATTTTCCATGTTTTTCAGGTTTTCTCGCCAAATTCGGGGTCATTCAGTGTGAATTTATATTTTTCCTCCTTTTTTTCTGGGTTTCTTGGCATATTCTGGGTCATACAGAATGATTTTCTCATTTTCCACATTTTTCAAGTTTTTTGGTAATTCTGAGTCCTACTGTGTGATTTTCTCATTTCCACGTTTTTCAGGTTTTCTTGCCATATTCCATGTCCTTCGGTGTGAATTTTTAATTTTCCACGTTTTGCAGTATTTCTCGCCATATTCTGGGTAATACAGTGTGAGTTTTCATTTTTCTACTTTTTAAAGGGTTTCTCCCCATATTCGGGGTCCTACAGTGTAATTTTCTCATTTTCGACGTTTTTCAAGTTTTTCGCAATTCTGTTTCCTTCAGTTTGAGTTTTTAATTTTCCTCGTTTTTCAGGTTTTCTCGCCAAATTCCGGGCCCTTCAGTGTGACTTTTTATTTTTCCTCCTTTTTCAGGGTTTCTTGGCATATTCTGGGTCATACAGTATGATTTCCTCATTTTCCACGTTTTTCAAGTTTTTTGGTAATTCTGAGTCCTATTGTGTGATTTTCTCATTTCCAAGTTTTTCAGGTTTTCTTGCCATATTCCAGGTCCTTCAGTGTGAATTTTTAATTTTCCACGTTTTTCAGGTTTTTTCGTCATATTCTGGGTCTTACAGTGTGAGTTTTTATTTTTCTACTTTGTAAAGGGTTTCTCCCCATATTCGGTGTACTACAGTGTAATTTTCTCATTTTCGACGTTTTTCAAGTTTTTTCGCAATTCTGTTTCCTTCAGTGTGAATTTTTAATTTTCCTCGTTTTTCAGGTTTTCTCTCCAAATTCCTGGTCCTTCAGTGTGAATTTTTAATTTTCCACGTTTTTCAGGTTTTTTCGTCATATTCTGGGTCTTACAGTGTGATTTTCTCATTTCCCCGTTTTTCAGGTTTTCTTGCCATATTCCAGGTCCCTCAGTGTGAATTTTTAATTTTCCACGTTTTTCACTATTTCTCGCCATATTCTTGATAATACAGTGTGAATTTTTAATTGTCCACTTTTTAATGGTTTCTCGAGATAATCTGGGTATGAATTTTTATTTTTCAAGTTTTTCAAGGTTTCTAGGCATATTCTGCGTTTTGCCGTGTGATTTTCTCAATTTCGACATTTTTCAATTTTTTTCACAATTTCGGGTCCTACAGTGTGATTTTCTTATTTTCCACCTTTTTCAGGTTTTTCCCATATTCGGGGTTCTTCAGTGTGAGTTTGTAATTTTCTACTTTTTTCAGGGTTTATCGCCATATTCTGAGTCCTACATTGGGATTTTGTCATTTTCCACTTTTTTCAAGTTTTTTTTTCCCAATTCTGGGTCCTACAGTGTGATTTTCTCATTTTCCACCTTTTTCAGGTTTTCTGGCCATATTCGGGTCCTGTAGTGTGAGTTTTTAATTTTCTACTTTTCAGGGTTTCTCGCCATATTCTGGGTCCTACAGAGTATATTTTAAATTTTCCACGTGTCTCAGGGTTTCTAGCCATATTCTGGGTCCTACAATGTGATTTTCTCATTTTCGACGTTTTTCAAGTTTTTTCGCAATTCTGGGTCCTACAGTGTGATTTTCTTATTTTCCACCCTTTTCAGGTTTTCTCTCCATATTTGGGGTCCTTCAGTGTGAGTTTGTAATTTTCTACTTTTTTCAGGGTTTCTTGCCATATTCTGGGTCCTCCAGAGTGTATTTTTAATTTTCCACGTTTTTCAGGGTTTCTCGGCATATTCTGGGTCCTACAGTGTGATTTCCTATCTTTTTCAAGGTTTCTAGCCATATTTTGGTCCTACAGTGTGAATTTTTAATTTTCCACATTTTTCAGTGTTTCTCGCCATATCCTGGGTCCTACAGTGGTAATATTTAATTTTCCATGTTTTTCAGGTTTTTTCGTCATAATCTGGGTCCTAGAGTGTGATTTTCTCATTTCTATGTTTTTCAGGTTTTCTTTCCATATTCCAGGTCCTCAGTGTGAATTTTTAATTTTCCACGTTTTTCAGTGTTTCTCACCATATTCTGGGTAATACAGTGTAAATTTTTAATTTTCCACTTTTTTTCATGGTTTCTCATCATATTCTGTGTCCTACAGTGTGAATATTTAATTTTCCACCTCTTTCAGGTTTTCTCTGGACTTTTTGGGTCCTATAGTGTGAATTTTTAATTTTCCACATTTTTCAAGGTTCCATTCCATATTCTGGTCCTACTGTGTGAATTTATAATTTTGATATTTTTCAGGTTTTCTCGCCATATTCTGGGTCCTTCAGTGTGAATTTTTAATTTTCCACGTTTTTCAGGGTTTCTTGGCATATTCTTGGTCCTGTAGTGTGATTTTTCTCATTTTCCACGTTTTTCAAGTTTTTTCGTAATTCTAGGTCCTACAGTGTCATTTTCTCATTTTCCAACTATTTTATATTTTCTCGCCATATTCTGGGTCATTCAGTGTGAATTTTTAATTTGCTACTTTTATCAGGCTTTCTTACCATATTCTGGGTCCTTCAGTGTGAATTTTTAATATTCCACGTTTTTTGGTTTTTTTTTTGTCATATTCAGGGTCCTACAGTTTTATTTTCTCATTTCCATGTTTTTCAGGTTTTCTTGCCGTATGCCAGGTCCTTCAGTGTGAATTTTTAATTTCCCACGTTTTTCAGTATTTCTCTCCATATTCTGGATAATACAGTGTGAATTTTTAATTTTCCACTTTTTTAATGGTTTCTTGCCATATTCTGGGTCTGAGAGTGTGAATTTTTAATTTTCATGCTTTTCAGGCTTTCTAGGCATATTCTGGGTACTGCAGCGTGATCTTCTCATTTTCCACCTTTTTCAGGTTTTCTCGTCATATTTGGGGTCCTTCACTGTGAGTTTTTAATTTTCTACTTTTTTTCAGGTTTTCTTGCCATATTCTGGATCCGATAGTGTGAATTTTTAATTTTCACTTTTTTCAAGGTTTCTCGGCATATTCTGTGTCCTGCAGTGTGATTTTTCTCATTTTCCACGTTTTTCAAGTATTTCGTAATTCTGGGTCCTATAGTGTGATTTTCTAATTTTCCAACTTTTTCAGGTTTTCTCGGCATATTCTGGGTCCTACATTGGGAATTTTTTATTTTCCATGTTTTTCAAGGTTTCTTGCCATATTCTGTTCCTACAGTGTGAATTTTTAATTTTCCACGTTTTTCAGTGTTTCTCACTATATTCTGGGTCCTACAGTGTTAATAATTAATTTTCCATGTTTTTCAGGTTTTATCAACATATTCTGGGTCCTTCAGTGTGAGTTTTTAATTTTCCTCGTTTTTCAGGTTTTCTCGCCATATTCAAGATCCTTCAGTGTGAATTTTTAATTTTCCACGTTTGTCAGGTTTTTTTCGTCATATTCTGGGTTCTACAGTGTGATTTTCTCATTTCAACGTTTTTCAGGTTTTCTTGCCATATTCCAGGTCCTTCAGTGTGAATTTTTAATTTTCCACGTTTTTCAGTATTTCTCGCCATATTCTGGGTAATACAGTGTGAATTTTTAATTTTCCACTTTTTTAATGGTTTCTTGCCATATTCTGGGTCTGAGAGTGTGAATTTTTAATTTTCACGTTTATCAGGCTTTCTAGGCATATTCTGATTCCTCCAGCGTGATTTTCTGATTTTCCACGTTTTTCAAGTTTTTTCGTAATTCTGTGTCCTACATTGTAATTTTCTCATTTTCCACCTTTTTCAGGTTTTCTCGTCATATTTGGGGTCCTTCATTGTGAGTTTTTAATTTTCTACTTTTTTCAGGATTTCTTGCCATATTCTAGGTCCGATAGTGTGAATTTTTAATTTTTACGTTTTTCAGTGTTTCTTGGCATATTCTGGGTCTTGCAGTGTGATTTTCTCATTTTCCACATTTTTCAAGTTTTTTCGTAATTCTGGGTCCTATAGTGTGATTTTTCTCATTTTCCATCTTTTTCAGGTTTTCTTGGCATATTCTGGGTCCTACATTGGGAATTTTTTATTTTCCACGTTTTTCAAGGTTTCTTGCCATATTCTGGTCCTACAGTGTGAATTTTTAATTTTCCACGTTTTCAGTGTTTCTCGCTATATTCTGGGTCCTACAGTCTTAATATTTAATTTTCCATGTTTGTCAGGTTTTCTCAACATATTCTGGGTCCTTCAGTCTGAGTTTTTAATTTTCCTCGTTTTTCAGGTTTTCTCGCCATATTCACGATCCTTCAGTGTGAATTTTTAATTTTCGACGTTTGTCAGGTTTTTTCGTCATATACTGGGCTCTACAGTGTGATTTTCTCATTTCAATGTTTTTCAGGTTTTCTTGCCATATTCCAGGTCCTTCAGTGTGATTTTTTAATTTTCCACTTTTTTCATGGTTTCTTGCCATATTCGGTGTCCGACAGTGTGAATTTTTAATTTTCACGTTTTTTAGGGTTTTTCTCCATATTCTGGGTCTGATAGTGGCAATTTTTAATTTTCAGGTTTTTGAGGGTTTCTCGGCATATTCTGTGTCCTGCAGAGTGATTTTCTCATTTCCATGTTTTTGGAGTTTTTTCCTAATTCTGGGTCCTACAGTGTGATTTTCTCATTTTCCACCTTTTTCAGGTTTTCACGCTGTATCCGGGGTCCTTTCGTGTGAGTTTTTTAATTTCTACTTTTTTCAGAGTTTCTCGACATATTCTGGGTCATACAGTTTGAATTTTAAATTTTCCAAGTTTTTCAGGGTTTCTTGCCATATTCTGCGTTCTACAGTGTGAATTTTAAATTTTCCACGTTTTTCAGTGTTTCTCACCATATTCATGGTCATACTGTGTGAATTTTTAATTTTAAAAGTTTTTTAGTTTTTTTTCGTCATATTCTGGGTCCTACATTGTGATTTTCTCATTTCCACGTTTTTCAGTTTTTCTTGCCATATTCCAGGTCCTTCAGAGTGAATTTTTAATTTTCCACGTTTTTCAGTGTTTCTCGCCATATGTGGGTAATACAGTGTGAATTTTTAATTTTCCACTTTTTTCATTGTTTCTTGCCATATTGTGGATCCGACAGTCTGAATTTTTAATTTTCACGTTTTTCTCGGTTTCTCGGCATATGCTGGGTCCTGCAGTGTGATTGTCTCATTTTCCACGTTTTTCAAGTTTTTTCGTAATTCTGGGTCCTACAGTGTGATTTTCTCATTTTCCACCTTTTTTAGGTTTTCTCGCCTTATTTGGGTTCCTTCACTGTGAATTTTAAATTTTCTACTTTTTTCAGGGTTTCTCACCATATTCTGGGTCTTACAGTGTGAATTTTAAATTTTCCACGTTTTTCAGAGTTCCTCGCCATATTCTGGGTCCTACAGTGTGAATTTTTAATTTTAAACGTTTTTAAGTTTTTTTTTTTTTTTTTTGTCATATTCTGGGTCCGACAGTGTGATTTTGTCATTTTCAAACTTTTCAGGTTTTCTCGGCATATTCTGACTCCTACAGTGTGAATTTTTAATTTTAAACGTTTTTAAGTTTTTTTTTGTCATATTCTGGGTCCTACAGTGTGATTTTCTCATTTTCCAACTTTTCAGGTTTTTTCGACATATTCTGACTCCTACAGTGTTTATTTTTAATTTTCTACCTTTTTCAAGGTTTCTTGCTATAGTCTGGTCCTACACTGTGAATTTTTAATTTTCCACCTTTTTCAGGTTTTTTCGACATATTTGGGGTCCTTCACTGTGAGTTTTTAATTTTCTACTTTTTTTTCATGGTTTCTTGCCATATTCTGTGTCCGACAGTGTGAATTTTTAATTTTCACGTTTTTCAGGTTTTCTCGCTATATTCTGGGTCTGATAGTGTGAATTATTAATTTTCAGGTTTTTCAGGGTTTCTCGGCATATTCTGGGTCCGGTAGTGTGATTTTCTCATTTTCCACGATTTTCAAGTTTTTTCGTAATTCTGGGTCCTACTACAGTGTGATTTTCTCATTTTCCACCTTTTTCAGGTTTTCTTGCCATATTCTGTGTTCTACAGTGTGATTATCTCATTTTCACCTTTTTCAGGTTTTCTTGCCATATTCCAGGTCCTTCAGTGTGAATTTTTAATTTTCCACGTTTTTCAAGGTTTCTTGCCATATTCTGGTCCTACAGTGTGAATTTTGAATTTTCCCCATTTTTTAATGTTTCTCACCATATCCTGGGTCCTACAATGTTAATACTTAATTTTCCATGTTTTTCTGGTTTTCTCGCCATATTCTGGGTACTTCAGTGTGAGTTTTTAATTTTCCTGGTGTTTCAGGTTCTCTAGACATATTCAAGTTTCTTCATTGTGAATTTTTATTTTTCCACGTTTTTCAGGTTTTTTCATCATATTCTGGGTTCTACAGTTTGATTTTCTCATTTCCACGATTTTCAGGTTTTCTTGCCATATTCCAGGTCCTTCAGTGTGACTTTTTAATTTTCAGCGTTTTTCAGTGTTTCTCGCCATATTGTGGGTAATACAGTGTGAATTTTTAATTTTCCACTTTTTTCATGGTTTCTCGCCATATTCTGGGTCTGACAGTGTGAAATTTTAATTTTCATGTTTTTCAGGGTTTCTTGGCATAACTGGGTCCTGTACTGTGATTTTCTCATTTTCCACGTTTTTCAAGTTTTTTAGCAATTCTGTGTCCTACAGTGTAATTTTCTCATTTTCCACCTTTTTCAGGTTTTCGCGCAGTATTCGGGGTCCTTTTGTTTGAGTTTTTTAATTTCTCCTTTTTTCAAGGTTCTTGCCATATTCTGGGTCCTACAGAGTGTATTTTTAATTTTTGACGTTTTTCATGGTTTCTCTGCATATTCTGAGTCCTACAGAGTGACTTTCTCATTTTCGACCCTTTTCAAGTTTTTTAGCAATTCTGGGTCCTACAGTGTGAGTTTCTCATTTTCCACCTTTTTCAGGTTTTCTCGCCATATACGGGGTCCTGCAGTGTGAATTTTTAATTTTAAACGTTTTTAAGTTTTTTTCGTCATATTCTGGGTCCTACAGTTGATTTTCTCATTTTCCACCTTTTTCAGTTTTTTTCGCCATATTCTGGGTCCTTCAGTGTGAGTTTTTAATTTTCTTCGTTTTTCAGGTTTTCTCGCCATATTTGGGTCCTTCAGTTGAATTTTTAATTTTCCACGTTTTTCAGGTTTTTTCGTCATATTCTGTGTTCTACAGTGTGATTTTCTCATTTCCACGATTTTCAGGTTTTCTTGCCATATTCCAGGTCCTTCAGTGTGAAGTTTTTAATTTTTTACTTTTTCAGGGTTTCTCACCATATTCTGGTTCCTACAGCATGTATTTTTAATTTTCCACTTTTTCAGGGTTTCTCCTCATATTCTGTGTCCTACAGTGTGATTTTCTCATTTTCGACGTTTTTCAAGTTTTTTCGCAATTCTAGGTCCTACAGTGTGATTTTCTCTTTTTCTACCTTTTTCAGGTTTTCTCGTCATATTCTGGGTCTTACAGTGTGATTTTCTCTTTTTCTACCTTTTTCAGGTTTTCTCATCATATACGGGGGTCCTACAGTGTGAATTTTTATTTTTAAACGTTTTATAAGTTTTTTTCATCATATTCTGGGTACTACAGTATGATTTTCTTATTTTCACCTCTTTCAGGTTTTCTCGCCATATTCGGGGTCCTTCAGTGTGATTTTTTTCATTATCCCCCGTTTTTCAGGGTTTCTCGCCATTTTTCAGGTCATTCTGTGTGTGTTTTTTATTTTCGAAAATTTTCAGTGATTTTATCGCCATATTCTAGGTATTACAGTATGATTTTCTCATTTTTCGATTCTTTCATGGTTTGTCACCATATTTTAGGTCCTACAGTGTGATTTTCTCATTTTTCGTCTTTTCAGGTTTTATCACCATATTCCTGGTCCTACAGTGTGATTTCTCATTTCCACATTATTCAGGATTTCTTGCCTTATTCCAGGCCTTCAGTGTAATTTTTTCATTATCCACGTTTTTCAAGGTTTCTTGCCATATTCCAGGTCCTTCATTATGAATAAATAATTATCCACGTTTTTCAGGGTTTCTCACTATATTCTGGGACCTACAGTTTGATTTTCTTCATGTTTCGACTTTTTCAGTTTCTCACAATATTCCAGTTCTTACAGTGTTATTTCCTCATTTTCCACATTATTCAGGATATCTCGCCATTTTCCAGGTCCTTCAGTGTGAGTTTTTAATTTTCCACATTTTTCAGGGTTTATCGCCATATTCCAGGTCCTTCAGTGTGATTTTTTTCATTATCCACGTTTTTCTGGTTTTCTCGCCATATTTCAGGTCCTCTTTGCGAGTTTTTATTTTCGAGATTTTTCAGTGATTTTATAGCCATATTCTAGGTATTACAGATTTTCAGAAAAATGATTTTCTCATTTTCAGTTCTTTCATGGTTTGTCACCATATTTCATGTCCTACAGTGTGATTTTCTCATTTTTCGACTTTTTCAGGTTTCTCACCATATTCCAGGACCTAATGTGTTATTTTTCTCATTTTCCACATTATTCAAGATATCTCTCCATTTTCCAGGTTCTCAGTGTGAGTTTTTAATTTTCCACATTTTCCAGGGTTTATCGCCATATTCCAGGTCCTTCAGTGTGATTTTTTAATTAGCCACGTTTTTCAGGGTTTCTTGCCATATTTCAGGTCCTTCTTTGTGAGTTTTTTATTTTTGAGATGTTTCAGTGATTTTATCGCCATATTCTAGGTATTACAGTATGATTTTCTCATTTTCGATTCTTTCATGGTTTGTCACCATATTTCAGGTCCTACAGTGTGATTTTCTCATTTTTCGACTTTTTCAGGG
Organism: Mus caroli; assembly: GCF_978045245.1. Classification (NCBI taxonomy): domain Eukaryota; kingdom Metazoa; phylum Chordata; class Mammalia; order Rodentia; family Muridae; genus Mus; species Mus caroli. The sequence continues at coordinate 39,822 of NW_028227597.1, forward strand.
TTTATCACCATATTCCAGGTCCTACAGTGTGATTTTCTCATTTTCCACATTTTTCAGGATTTCTTGCAATATTCCAGGCTTTAAGTGTGATTTTTTTAATTACCCACGTTTTCCAGTGTTTCTCGCCATATTCCAAGTCCTACTGTGTGCTTTTTTTTTTCATTTTCCATATTTTTTTAAAAATTTCTCGCCATATTCCAGGTCCTTCATTGTGAGTTTTAATTTTCGACATTTATCAGCGTTTATCGCTATATTCTAGGTACTACAGTAAGATATTCTCATTTTTCGACTTTTTTCAGGGTTTATCACCATATTCCAGGTCCTACAGTGTGATTTTCTCATTTTTCCAAAAAAGTAGACAATTAAAAATACACGCTGTAGTACCCAGAATATGGCAAGAAACCCTGAAAAAGTAGAAAATTAAAAACTCACACTGAAGGACCCCAAATATAGCGAGAAACCTGAAAAAGGTGGAAAATGAGAAAATCATACTGTAGGACACAGTAATGCGAAAAAAAATGAAAAAAGTGGAAAATGAGAAAAATCACCCAGAATATGCCGAGAAACCCTGAAAAACGTGGAAAATACAAATACACTCTGTAGGACGCAGAATATGGCAAGAAACCATGAAAAAAGTAGAAAATTAAAAACTCACACTGAAGGACCACGATTATGGCGAGAATACCTGAAAAAGGTGGAAAATGAGAAAGTCACACCATAGGACCTGGAATATGGTGATAAACCTTGAAAACGTCGAAAAATGAGAAAATCACACTGTGGGACCTGAAATATGGTGACAAACCATTAAAGAAACGAAAAATGAGAAAATCATACTCTAATACCTAGAATATGGCGATAAAAACACTGAAAAATCTCGATTATGGCAAGAAAACATGAAAAAAGTGGAAAATTAAAAATTCACACTATATTACCCATAATATGGCGAGAAATACTGAAAAAACGTGGAAACTTAAAAATTCACAATGAAGGACCTGGAATATGGCAAGAAAACCTGAAAAAGGTGGAAATGAGAAAATCACACTGTAAGACCCAGAATATGACCAAAAAACCCTGAAAAACGTGGAAAATTAAAAATTCACACTGAAGGACCCCGAATATGGCGAGAAAACCTGAAAAACGAGGAAAATTAAAAACTCACACAGAAGGACCCAGAATATGGCGAGAAAACCTGAAAAAACTAGAAAATAAAAAACTCACACAGAAGGACCCCAAATATGAGGCGAAAACCTGAAAAAGTGGAAAATGAGAAAATCACACTCTAGGACCCAGAATTACATAAAAATTCGAAAAACCTGGAAAATGAGAAAAATCACACTGCAGGATCCAGAATATGCCGAGAAACGCTGAAAAACGTGAAAATTAAAAATTCACACTGTCGGACACAGAATATGGCGAAAATCCATGAAAAAAGTGGAAAATTAAAAATTCACACTGTATTACGCAGAATATGGCGAGAAATACTGAAAAACGTGGAAAAGTAAAAATTCACACTGAAGGACCTGGAATATGGCAAGAAAACCTGAAAAAAGGTTGAAATGAGAAAATCATACTGTAGGAACCAGAATATGACTAAAAATCCTGGAAATGTGGAAAATTAAAAATTCACACTGAAGGACTGGGAATATGGGGAGAAAACCTGAAAAACGAGTAAAATTAAAAACTCACACTGAAGGACCCAGAATACGGCCAGAAACCCTGAAAAAAGTAGAAAATTAAAAACTCACACTGAAGGAACCCAATAGTAGCAAGAAAACCTGGAAAAGGTGGAAAATGAGAAAATCACTGTAGGACACAGTAATGCGAAAAAAATTGAAAAAAGTGGAAAATGAGAAAAATCACACTGTAGGACCCAGAATATGCCGAGAAACCCTGAAAAACGTGGAAAATTAAAAATACACTCTGTAGGACGCAGAATATGGCAAGAAACCATGAAAAAAATAGAAAATTAAAAATTGACTCTGAAGGACCCCGATTATGGCGAGAATACCTGAAAAAGGTGGAAAATGAGAAAATCACACTGAAGGACCCAGAATAATGAAAAAACTTGAAAAACTTGGAAAATGAGAAAATCACACTGCAGGACCCAGAATATTCCAAGAAACCCTGAATCGTGAAATTTAAAAATTCACACTATGGGACCCAGAACATGGCCCTGTATTACCTAGCCTAGCCTAGCCCTGCCTAGCCCAGCCTAGCCCAGCCTAGCCCAGCCTAGCCCTTCCTAGCCCAGCCCTCCCTAGCCTAGCCCTTCCCTGCATATCCCTGCCTAGCCCAGCCCTTCCCTGCCTAGCCTAGGCCTGACTTCCTGACCCTGTTTTTAACCAGGCTGTCATCGAACTCAGAAACTGACTGCCTCTGCCTCCCGAGTGCTCTCATTAAGAGCTTGAGCCACCCCTGAATGTCAGTTTTTCTAAGTCTTACCTTGCTCTTGGTGTCTGTTCTCAGCTGTGAAACCCTAATTAACACATGTAGTCAGTCCTGGGTCAGCCAGAGCTACAGACTGAGGCCTTATCTAAAACCAAATAAAACAACACAAAACAACAAATAGAAATAATAAAATACATAAATTAAGCAACCACATCATATCTTTTCTCTCTCTAGATGGTACTCAAAAATTGCAGCAACTTGCCTGTGACACCTCAGCTCTGGACACTGAGGTTGTTTCCCTACCAAGTAATAGGGCTGAACTTGAGGAGCTCTACAGCTCAGTTGTGTCCCCTGCTTTTTTAAAAAAAGAGTTGTTTTCAAAGGCTGCAGGTTCTCACCACTGTTGCTTGTTACAGATGAATTGTAGCCCTGAACTTAAATGGTACTTAAAGGCACAGACAGGTGCTTCCTATAGACATAAGAGCCCAAGTCTTGTGGTCATAACCAGTGATAATAACCTGGGCAGAAGGGTGCAAGGCTTCTTCTGTTTGTAAGTGGTAACAGAAGGCTTTCTCTTGTTGGTACCATATCACAAGCTACACTGTCTATTCTTTTTCCTGGTTAGTGTTTCCTTGCTTTGTTTTCACTACATAGCTCCTTCCTCTTCATAGCATTGGCTGTCCTGAACCAGGCAGTCCTTGAAATCAGTGATTTGCCTGTCTTGCCGGGATTACACTCTGAACTACCATCCAGAGGGAAGGAACCTACTGAGGTTAGACTGCTCCCTCTCCAGGTTTCACCTATGAACATGCAAATGGCAGTCCTACCTGGTCTTTCTTTTTTTTTTATCCTTTTTATAAAATGTTTATTTATTTATTTAGGTATTTATTTGATATAAGTACACTGTAGCTGTCTTCAGACACTCCAGAAGAGGGTGTCAGATTCTGGAGAATCTAAATCCCTCTTATGGTCTGCATATGGTGTACATAAACACAGCCTCACATATACTTCTAAAAATTTAAAGATGGGTGGGGCCACTGAAAGGGCTCAACAATTAACAGCATTGTCTCCTCTTCCAGAGAACCTGGGCTCAACTACCAGCAATTATATGGTGGCACATCTCCAGTTCCAGGGGATCTGATACTCTGTTCTGGCTTCTTTGGGCACAGTATACACATGCAAACACCCTTACACTAAAAATAAAATACATCATTGAGAGAGAGGAAAGAGGGCTTTTGAGAGAGAGAGAGAGGGGAGGTCATCGTACCTCTTGACAGGTTTGAAAAATTAGAGCTTCATCACTCACACAAATAATTAACTGCAAAATATTTTTTAAACAAACTCTGCCATTTACCCTTAAAAATATCATGAAAACAAGTAAGTTCTATGAGCAACAGTTATATTGACTGTATCTCAAGGATAGTCATGAGCATATTCTCTAAACAGAAAAAGGTCTGGTAATCTTAGAAATGGAAAAGAGAAACCAAGTCTTTCTTCATATAAAAGCATACAGTAAGTGAACATTTAAAACTACAAGAGGCTACAGTGTTGCATGGCCGTGGAGATTGGTCCAACCTTGGGAAAGTCACACGTGAACCCCTTTAAGTTGGGGTTGCAGGGAGGTGATGATTGGTTCCTTCCTATGCTGGTTCTTTTGTGCCTCTTCCTTCCATGATTAGGAAGGTTTGCAATTACATAATGAGGCAGCTCAGCCAAGCCCTTAATTTGGAAATAGGACTAGAGGATAGGATACACCTGAAGACAGACAGCAATTGCTCTGTGTTCTTGATGCTTCAATGGAAGCATCTGGTATTCTGAGTGCAGTGTGATAGGTCCCATTCCAGAGGCATAGGTAAGAACCAGATTCCTGGCACTCTGACCGAAAAGAACCTAGGAGAAGCCCCGAGGGTGGGTGTGGATAGGACATTGCCTGAGCCTCCTTTGGCTCAGATCCGTACCCCTGGATTGGTTGGACCCTCACTAGTATCCCCAACTTAACCCTACTGACATCTAGGTTAGTCATTTGAGCTCTAGTTGTATATCCTTGACTTACCTGTTGGCCCCTATGGCCACCCTAAGTCAGCTCCCAGATCCTGTGCCACCTAGGCTCAGACTTGACATGCTATGTCTGTTAATAACAAAATCAGGGTGCCAGACTCACAGGAGACATTTCTTACATTTAGATTACGTTCAGTTTGGGGGAAACAGAGGACAACACAGACGTCGGTTGAGGCTAATATACAGTTTATTAAGCAAATACTGATCAGATGCGCAGAGACCTGCTACAGCAATGGAAACAGGTTTAACCATGCTCCTCCAGTGCCAGCCATGGCTTTGCCTGTCTGCATTGTATTTCTATGATATGCCAACGGAGCAGGTACTCACCAAGGATTTGCTCTGGGGATGCTTACCCAGTGGTGGTAACAATTATAAACTTCTAAGCTAAAGAACAGTTCCCCATCTAGCACAGTCGTTAGAGCACGAGGTTATTAATTTCAGGGTCGTTGGTTTAAGCCCAAAGTTGGACGAGATGTTATTTTAGTTGGGTCTGGACTGGAGACAATGCTGGCACTTCGCAGGAGTGCCCCATGGTTGGGGTTCTGCTTTATGTATCTCTGACATTAGAACTGGAGGTAGGGAGCATTTGTTGGGTCTTTTGCTCTGCTTGAAGCAGCACTGGGTGTACTAAATTGCAGTGGGTGCAAGTGTTACAGACTCTATACTAGTTTTGACATTCTCAAGCAATTGGGGCACTGGGTAGTCTTGGATTACCCTTTTCAGGTAGATCTGAAACTCAATTCTTTTGGTGTTTACTGAATTCAACCAGAGGATTCCAAGATATCCCTCTTAGAAAGACTAGCTGGAGCTTCTCTTTAAGGCTTGTTGGTCCTACCCCTAGAGGATTCTCGCTTAGGGTCTGATAGGATCTTCCTAGGTTCAAATCTTGGACCAGCCCTCTTCTTTTGCCAATCAAACCCTGAGGATTAAAAGTCAACCTTGGCTCCTTAGAAGGTATGACTAAACAAATGAAAATGGAAATTCGTAAGTACCCAAACTGGTATTGTTGGTTGGTTTCTTTGGACCTTGTTTTCTGTTTTAGGCAGAGTCTTGTTCCTTTACCTTAGGCTGCTCCTGACAAAGTCAAGGATAGCTGCATTTCTAATCTTCATGCCTTCACTTCTTGTGTGCTGGAAAGATAGGCATGTGTATTAATCTGGTGTTCAGGTTGGAACCCAGGCTTAGGCAAGCAATTATTTGAGCTACAGTATCAGCTCATAACTCAAAATGTCCACCAAGTATTGCTGGCATTATTCAAATTAGCCTGAAGGACACAAATATTGGAAAATGTTGGAATTAAAAAAAAAATCAATCCAGCTGCTCTGGCATATCAGGGAGAACTGGAGCAGGCCTCTAGATGCACCAGCTTCTAGTCAGGTCTTTAGTGTATTTGACATACCCTGAGCTACATGAGAAGAAACACAAATAGCTAAAACAGGATTGTGAGACTAGCTGCAAGACATGTGGCTGGCAAATAAAAACCGCTTTGAAATTTGCCAGTAGCCCTTAAGTGCAAATCTGGTTCCAGATCACTGGCTTTTAATCATCACTAGTTTGCTTGGGTCCAACCCACAGGACAAAAAAAGTAGTCAAGAGCCTGTGACCTCTTCAGATTTGCTGGACTAGCATTTTTCAGGTCCCCTGGTGGGCAGATCTAAGAAAGGAGAGATGCTCCCAAACCTGGCTAGGGTCTCAGCTTTGCGAATCTGCCTTGGAACTTCCCTTATTTCCATAATCTCCATATAAAAGGCAAAGGATTTTTACATTTAAGAAGTCCTTGCACTTCGGATAAAAAACATACTCCAAGAACCACAGTCAGCTCTTTGGCCTCTGTAGTGTCCTGAATGAGCCTGGGTCTCCCAGCTCAGTGTTTTGAAATCACAAGGTGGATTCCTGTGCAGAGAATGAATAGATGTGAGTAGGAGGAATGAGTCCTTCTAGGGTTCTGTGAGCTGGAAGGCGCAGTGTGGACTTAAACGAACAAGCCTCAGATTCTGCCGAATTTTCACCACTGGGTAAACTGCCAGATACCATGAAAGAAGAGAGGGACTCCTCTAAGGAGTCGCTTCGGGCATCTCTCTGGTGTGGGAGGCTTGATTCGAACCCTGATACCTCTGGTGCTCTGGTGTCTACCCTTCGAGGCTCCCGGCGAAATCTTCAAGGTCCTGAAAGGTGGCCAGGCTTCCAAGGTGGCATTCAGTCCTGTGACTGTACGTGTGCGATGCAGAGAAGGCCCTGATTTCTTCTATCCAGCCTTACAGAATCAGCTGAGCTCTTTCCTTTTTCAGTAGGGGGCTGCCCCAACTTCTCTCTCAGCATCACTTTCATGCGCTTAGCTACGAGGCAAAAGTAACTGTTAGCTACTTTTAGAAGAGGCAAAAGTAGGTGTTAGCTGAAAGAAGAGGTTATTAATAAGGGAAGAACTAAATACATTTATCTCTTTTGTCCACTGCCCCACAACCCCGGGCCCCTGGCTGGTTCCCAGGCTGACTTTGAAGTCTCCTTAACCTAGCCTCCGAAGTACTGCCCATACAGGAGTGAGTGATATCCACGTCACTTCATGTTTTTAGTAACAACCTCACAAAGGCAAATTTAGTCTATTCTGGTCTACATGGCTGATAAAACCCGGGAGAGGGTTTATTTTTGTTTTTTTAATAAAACAAGCTGTGATGGATCAGCTCCTATCAGTTCGAAAGTCTTTTACTTCCCTTGACTAGAGAGGGAGGCAGAAAACAGACTAGAAGATGGATGAGCAGGAAGGCCAAAAGAAGAGAGGTTGTTTGTCTGACAGTGACTGTGGACTGAAATAATGATTGGGGACCTGGGAGGGTCCAGGGAGAATAATTATTTTAGTGAAGTAACCTGGTTAATTAATGGGTGATCTTCGGTTTGAATTTCTATTTAAGAATAAGAGCCATTTCTGTAACTTCTAACATTCTTTCAAGGTGGGAAAAAGACTGCTGTTGGACTATGATTTGGGCTCCAGCAAATTGGTCTGTGATTTAGGGAGCACTCTGAAAGAAAAAAGAAAAACAGATACTTTGAGTCCAAGAACAGCGATTGTTGGGAGAACCTTCCTGGATTAAGCACACGGAAACAACTGAGAGTGGAAGAGAGATGTCAAAGGTGGACCGAAGCCAAGACAGCTCCTGCAAGTCTTTGTAATTTCATTTTATACTTTAAAACCATAAGGTAGGGTGGACAAGCTAGTGTTTAAGTGCTGGCATCAGTCAGCAGGCTGGGAAGGGTAATGGGCCACTGCCTCACATAGCTCTTTAGACCTCTCTGGTTCAGGTAGCAAGTGAAGCTGGGCTCTGCAAACAGAGTGCAAGCAACACTTTAATAAACAACTAAGGAAATCAATAAATTGACACCAAATAATTGTTTTGGTAAAGCTAGTTTTACTTCACTATATTCTGGGAAATGGACTGGTCACTCACTGTGTCTTTGATAACGTATATCTTGTTAGTGACTCTCCTTTCTTTCCTTTATCCTTCCATCTTTTTCTATTTCCTTCCACTGTCTCCTCCTTACTCCCATCCTCCTTCCTTCTGTTGCACTGAAGAGAGCAGAGTGGCTATTGGCATGGTTTGTGAAGAATTACCCCTAAGAGTAGTGTTCCAGGTGTTTGTGTTCTGGCTAGATTATCAGCTGGCTTTAAACCACAGAGTCATCAACGTGGAGGAGGAAGAAAGAGGAGGTCAAAGGCACTAATAGAGTCTAAGCTGGAGCCAACAGACTCTGTTCTATTTTCTTAACTGATTGTCTTCTAGACAGCATCTTGGCACACAGCTCAAGATGGACTTGATTTCTCTGCCCCTTGCTCTTTCTTTCCCTCTCCACTTCTCCTCCCATTTTCCCAGGCAGGCTTCACATCCAATACACAACCAAGGATGATCTCAACCCCTCCACCCTTGAAAATGTATTAATCATTTCACTTGTTTATATTTCAAGTTTTATCCCCCTCCTGCTCTCCCCTCCCTGAGGCCCAAATTTTCCCCCTCCCCACCCAGCCACTCCCACCTAATCCCTCTGGTATCCCCCTTCTCTGGGGTATCAAGCCTCAACAGGACCAAGTGCCACCCCTCCCGCTGACGCCAGACAAGGTAGTTCTCTGCTACATAAGTATTTTTAGTCATGAACCCGCCCATGTATACTCCTTTAGTTGGTAGATTACTCCCTGGGAGCTCTGACGGCTCTGGTTAACTGATACTGTTGTTCGTCCTGTGGGGTTGCCATCCCCTTCAGCTCTTTCAGCCCTTCTCCTAATTTTTCCATTGGGGTCCCCACACTCAGTCCAATAGTTACTGTGAGTTTCTCCATCTGTCTTAGTCAGTTGCTGACAGAGGCTCTCAGAGGATACACAGACATACAAGGCTCCTGTCTGTAAGCACATCTTGGCATCAGCAGTAGTGTTGGGGTTTTGTGTCTGTGGGTAGAATACAGTGCTATAGTCTCTGGATGGCCTTTCCTTCAGTCTCTATTCCATTTTTGTCCCTAAATTTCCTTTAGACAGAGACAATTTTCGGTATTTTTTTTAAGTGGGTGGTTGTCCCCATCCCTCAACTGAGTCCCATGTCCATCTCCTGGATGTAGTCCCTTCAGGCTCCATCTCCCCTGTATTTCAGCTGTTGTTATGCCATTGAGTTCTGGGAACCTCTTGAATTCCTGGCATCTGGGAATTTCTAGTGCATCTTTTAGTTACCCAAACCCTGCTGCTACTTATTCCTATTCATTCTCCTGGCCCTCTAGACGTCTCTCCTGTCTCTTCCCATACCTGACCTTGTCCTTCCTTCTTTCTTCCCCTCTCTTTCTCTCTCCCACCCTGATACCCCCTTCCTCTGCCTGCCATGATTATTTTGTTACCTCTTCTAAGTAGGTTTGAATAACGGACACTTTGGTCTCGCTTCTTGTAAAACTTCATTTTACTTTTAGTTGTCACATGGGTATTCTGAGCTTTTGGGCTAAAATCCACTTATCGGTGAGTACATACCATGCAAGGCCTTTTGGATTTGGGTTACCTCACTCAAGAAAATATTTTCTAGTTCCATCCATGTGCCTACAACGTTTATGTTGCGATCATTTTTTAATATCTGAGTAGTATTCCATTGTGTAAATGTACCACAGTTTCTGTAACAATTCTTCCATAGAGGGACATCTGGGTTGTTTCCAGCTCATGGTTATTGAAAATTAGGGTTCAGTGAACATATTGGTGCACGTATCTTTGTTCTGTGTTGGAGCATCTTTAGAGTATATGACAACACACTGGAGCATGTGAAACCACAGTGGAGAATGTGACACCACAGTGGAGCATTGTGACACCACAGTGGAGAAATGTGACACCACAGAGGAGTAGGGTGACAGCACCGTGGAGCACTGTGACAACGAAGAGGAGCACTGTGACACCACAGAGGAGCACAATGACACCACAGTGGAGGAGTGTGACAACAGAGTAGAGCAGTGCAACATCAGAATGAAACGTGAAAAATTAACCACTGTGACCACTGTGACAGAACAGTGGACCACTGTGGCAGCAGAGTGGAGCATTGTGTCATGACAGTTGAGCACTGTGACACGACAGTGCAGCAGTGTGACAGTGAGGGGAGCACACTTACATCACTGTGGAGAACTGTGTCAGAATGGTGGAACACTGTGACACAATAGTGTAGCAGTGTGACACCACAGAGCAGCACGGTGACAACACAGAGCAGCACGGTGACAGTAGAGTGGAGCACTGTGAGATTACAGTGGAGCACTGTGATACCACAGTAGAGCACTGATAAACCACAGTGAGCACTGTGACACAACAGTGGACCACTGTGATACCACAGTGCAGCACTGTCTCCCCACAGTGAACCACAATGAAACTACAGTGGAGAACTCTGACAACACAGTGGAGCATGTGACACCACAGTGGAGCATTGTGACACCAGAGTGGAGAACTCTGATACCACAGTGGCATACTGTGACACCAACGTGGAGCATTGTGACAACGAAGTGGAGCACTGTGACACCACAGTGGAGCACTGTGAGATCACATTAGAGCAGGGTGACAACAGCGTAGAGAAGTGGGACATCACAGTGGAGCATTGTAAAACCACAGTTGAGCACAGTGACAGAGAAACCCTAAAAAATGTGAAACATAAAAAATAACACTGTAGGAACTGAAATATGGAAAGAAAAAGTGAAAATCATCAAATATGAGAAAATCACACTGTAGACCTTGAATATGGCGATAAACCCTGAAAAACTTCGAAAATTAAAAACTCACAATGTAGGACCTGGAATATTGTGAGAAACCCTCAAAAACAGTGGAAATTTAAAAACTTACACTCTATGACCAGGTATATGGCGACAAATACTGAAAAATGTGAAAAATGATAAACTCAAAAGGTAGGAACAGAAATATGACGAGAAACCCTGAAAAACGTGGAAATATAAAAACAAACACTGTAGGACCTGGAATATGGCAAGAAACACTGAAAAAAAAAACGTTGAAAATGAGAAACTCAAGCTGTAGGACCTGGAATATTGGAAGAAACGTAGAAAAAGGTGGAAAATGAGACAACCACACTGTAGGACCTAGAATGTGTCTAGAAACCCAGAAAGAAGGGAAAATGAGAAAATCATAATGCAGTACCTGGAATATCGCAAGAAACCCTGAAAAACGTGAAAAATTAAAAACTTACCCTGTAGGACCTGGAATATGGCAAGAAAACGGAAATTCATTGAAAATGAGAAAATCACACTGTAGGACCTGGAATATGGAGAGAAACCTTGAAAAACGTAGAAATTAAAAACTCACACTCTAGGACCTGGAATATGGCGAGAAAACCTGAAGAACGTGGAAAATAAAAATATAACAGTGTAGCACCAGGGACATGGCAAGAAATTATGGTGGCTCACAACCATCCGTAACGAGATTTGGCTCCCCCTTCTGGAGTGTCTGAGGACAGCTACAGTGTACTCACATATATTAAATAAATAAATCTTTTAAAAAAAAGAAAATGAGAAAATAACACTGCAGGACCTGGTATAAGGCTAGAAACACTGAAAAATGAGAAACTCAAACTATAGGACTTGGAATATGTTGAGAATCCTTGACAAACATGGAAAATTGAAAACTTACACTATAGGACTGGGAATATGGCAAGAAATCCTGAAAATCATGAACAATGAGAAAATCAAACTGTAGAAGCTGGAATATGGCAAGAAACCCTGAAACACGTGGAAAATTAAAAACTCTCACTGTAGGTCCTGGAATATGGCGACAAACTCTAAAAAACATGGAAAATGGAAATTAAAACTGTAGGAACTGGGATATGGTGAAAAACTCTGAAAAATGTGGAAAATTAAAAATTAAACCTGTAGGACATGGAATATGGCGAGAAACCCTGAAAAACGTGGAAAATCAGAAAATGACACTGTAGGACATGGAATATAGTAAGAAAACCTTTAAAAAGTGGAAAAAAAACTAACAGTGTAGGACCTAAAATATGACAAGAAAACTTAAAAATCCTGAAAATTAGAAAATCAAACTGGAGGACGTCGAATATGGCAGGAAATCCTGAAAAAAATTGAAAATAAAAAACTCACACCCAATACCTGCAAATTATGAAAAATGAGAAAATCACACTGTAGGACCTGGAATATGGAGAGAAACACTTAAAGACTTGGAAAATAAGAAACCCAAACTGTAGGATCTGGAATATGCTGAGAAACTCTGAAAAACTTGGAAAATTAAAAACTCACACAGTTGGATCTGGAATATGTTGAGAAAACCTGAAAAAGGTGGAAAATAAGAAACTCACTCTGTAGGACCTGGAATATGGCAAGAAACCCAGAAAAAGGTGGAAAATGAGAAAATAACACTGCAGCACCTGGTATATGGCTAGAAACACCGAAAAATGAGAAACTCAAACTATAGGACTTGGAATATGTCGAGAAACCTTGACAAACATGGGAAATTGAAAACTTATACTAAAGGACTGGGAATATGGCAAGAAAACCTGAAAAATCACAGAAAATGAGAAAATCACACTTTAGAATCTGGAATATGGCAAGAAACCCTGAAACACGTGGAAAATTAAAAACTCACACTCTAGGACCTGGAATATGGTGAGAAAAACTGAAAAATGTGAAAAATGAGAAACTCAAACTATAAGAACTGGAATATGGAAAGAAAACCTTAAAATTGTGGAAAATGAGAGAATCACACTGTAGGACCTGGAATATGGTGAGAAATCCTGAAAAACGTGGAAAATAAAAAACTCACACTCTAGGACCTGGAATATGGCAAGATTCCCTATAAAACGTGGAAAACGAGAAACTCACACTGGAGGACCTGGAATGTGGCAAGAAACCCAGAAAGAGGTGGAAAATGACAAAATCACACTGCAGGACTTAGAATATGGGAGAAAACCTGAAAAAATCGGATAATTAAAAAACCTAAAAATAATGAAAAATGAGAAAATCAAACTGCAGTACCTAGAATATAGCAAGAACCCCTGAATAATGTGAACAATAAGAAACTCAAATGGTAGGATATGGAATATGGCAAGAAACACAGAAAACCGTGGAAAATTAAAAACTCACACTGAAGGACCTGGGATATGGCGAGAAAACCTGAAAATCATGAAAAATGATAAAATCTCACTGTAGGACCTAGAATATGGCAAGAAACACTAAAAAACGTGGAAATAAGAAATTTAAACTGCAGGACCTGGAATATGGCAAGAAACCCTGAAAAACGTGGAAAATTAAAAACTAACATTGTAGGAACAGGAATATGGAGAGAAAACCTGAAAAACGTGGAAAATGAGAAACTCACATTGTAGGACATGGTTTATGGCAAGAAAACCTGAAAAGTTGGACAATTAAAGACTTACACTCTAGGATCTGGAATATGGCAAGAAAACCTGAAAATCATGAAAAATGAGAAAATCACACTGTAGGATATGGAATATGGCAAGAAACAATGAAAAACATGGAAAAAGAGAAATTCAAACTGCAGAACCTGGAATATGCTGAAAAGACCTGAAAAACGTGGAAAATGAGGAACTCAAACTGCAGGACCTATAATATGGCAAAAACTCTGAAAAACGTTCAAAATGAGAAACTCACACTATAAGACCTGGAATATGAAAAGAAACCCAGAAAAACATGGAAAATAAAAAACTCACACTGTAGGATCTGGAATATGGGAAGAAAACTGAAAATCATGAAAAATGAGAAAATCATACTGTAGGATCTGGAATATGAAGAAAACCATGAAAAACGTGGAAAATTAAAAACTCTCACTGTAGGATATGGAATACAGCAGGAAACCCTGAAAAAGTTGGAATTTAAAAACTCACACTCTAGGACTTGGAATATGACAAGAAACTCTGAAAAATGTGAAAATTAAAATCAAACAGTGAATGACCTGGAATATCACGAGAAACCCTGAAAAACGTGGAAAATGAGAAACTCACACTCTAGGACCTGGAAAATGGAGAGAAACCCAGAAAAAGTTGGAAAATGAGAAAATCACACTGATGGCCTGGAATGTGTCTAGAAACCCAGAAAGAGGGGAAAAAATGAGAAATCATACTGAAGTACCTAGAATACCGCAAGAAACCCGAAACCTGGAATAGGGTGAGAAATCCTGAAAAATAGGGAAAATGAGAAAAGAACACTGTAGGACTTGGAATAGGGTGAGAAACCCTGTATAGTCGAATAATGGGAAAATCACACTGTAGTACCTGGAATATGGCGAGAAACCCTGAAAAACATGGATAATTAAAAACTCACACTGAAGAACTGGAATATGGCGAGAAATCCTGAAAAATGTGGAAAATGAGAAAATCACACTGTAGGACCTGGAATATGGTGATAAACCTTGAAAAAGTGGAAAAATGAGAAAATGACACTGTAGGTCCTAAAATATGGTGACAAACCATGAAAGGATCGAAAAAAAGAGAAAATCATACTGTAATACCTAGAATGTGGCGATATAAACAGTGAAAAATCTCGATTATTGCGAGAACCATGAAAAAAGTGGAAAATTAAAAATTCACACTGTATTACCCATAATATGGCGAGAAATACTGAAAAAACGTGGAAACTTAAAAATTCACAATGAAGGACCTCGAATACGGCAAGAAAACCTGAAAAAGGTGGAAATGAGAAAATCACACTGTAAGACCCAGATTGTGACGAAAAAACCTGAAAAACATGGAAAATAAAAATTCACACTGAAGGACCCCGAATATGGCGAGAAAACCTGAAAAACGAGGAAAATTAAAAACTCACACTGAAGGACCCAGAATAAGACTAGAAAACCTGAAAAACGAGGAAAATTAAAAAACTCACACTGAAGGACCCAGAATATGACGAGAAAACCTGAAAAAAGTAGAAAATTAAAAATTCTCACAAAAGGACCAGGAATATGGCAAGAAAACCTGAAAAAGGTTGAAAATGAGAATAATCACACTGTAGAACCCAGATTACGAAAAAACTTGAAAAACTTCGAAAATGAGAAAATCACACTGTAGGACCCAGAATATGCAGAGAAACTCTGAAAACGTGGAAAATTAAAAATACACGCTGTGGAACCCAGAATATGGCGAGAAAAGCCAAAAATAGTAGAAAATAACAAACTCACACTGAAGGACCCCAAATAATGGGAGAAAACTTGAAAAAGGTGCAAAATGAGAAAATCACACTGTAGGAACCAAAATTACGAATAAACTTGAAAAACGTGGAAAATGAGAAAATCACACTGCAGGACCCAGAATATGCCGAGAAACCCTGAAAAACGTGAAAATTAAAAATTCACACTGTCAGACAGAGAATATAGGAGAAAACATGAAAACAGAGGAAATTAAAAATTCACACTGTATTACCCAGAATATGGCGAGAAATACAGAAAAACGTGGAAACTTAAAAATTCAAACTGAAGGACCTGGAATATGGCAAGAAAACCTGAAAAACGTGGAAATGAGAAAATCACACTGTAGGACCCAGAATATGGTGAGAAATACTGAAATTCGTGGAAAAATTAAAATTCACACTGAAGGACCTGGAAAATGGCAAGAAAACCTGAAAAACGTGGATATGAGAAAATCACATTGTAGGACCCTGAATATGACGAAAAAACGTGAAAAACTTGGAAAATTATAAATCACAGTAAAGGACCCGGAATATGGCGAGAAATCCTGAAAAATGTGGAAAATGAGAAAATCACACCATAGGACCTAGAATATGGTGATAAACCTTGAAAAAGTCGAAAAATGAGAAAATCACACTGTAGGACCTGAAATATGGTGACAAACCATGAAAGGATCGAAAAATGAGAAAATCATACTGTAATACCTAGAATATGGCGATAAAAACACTGGAAAACTTCGATTATGGCGAGAAACCATGAAAAAGTGGAAAATTAAAAATTCACACTGTATTACCATAATATGGCCAGAAATACTGAAAAACGTGGGAAACTTAAATATTCACAATGAAGGACCTGGAATATGGCAAGAAAACCTTAAAAAGTTGGAAATGAGAAAATCACACTGTAAGACCCAGATTATGACGAAAAAACCTGAAAAACATGGAAAATTAAAAATTCACACTGAAGGACCCCGAATATGGCGAGAAAACCTGAAAAACGAGGAAAATTAAAAACTCACACTGAAGGACCCAGAATATGACTGGAAAACCTGAAAAACGAGGAAAATTAAAAACTCACACTGAAGGAACCAGAATGTGGCTACAAAACCTTAAAAAGGTGGATATGAGAAAATCAGACTGTAGGACCCTGAATTATGAACAAACTTGAAAAACGTGGAAAATGAGAAATTCACACTGCAGGACCCAGAATTTTCGGAGAACCCTGAAAAACGTGAAATTAAAAATTCAAACTACAGATCCAGATTATGGCGAGAAACCATGAAAAAAGTGGAAAATTAAAAATTCACAATGTATTACCCAGAATATGACGAGAAATACTGAAAACGTGGAAAATTAAAATTCACACTGAAGGACCTGGAATATTGCAAGAAAACCAGAAAAACATGGAAATGAGAAAATCACACTCTGGACCCAGAATATGACAGAAAACCTGAAAAATGTGGAAAATTAAAAATTCACACTGAGCCAGCGAGGTGGCGCACGCCTTTATTCCAGCACTAGGGAGGCAGAGGCAGGCGGATTTCTGAGTTCGAGGCCAGCCTGGTCTACAAAGTGAGTGCCAGGACAGCCAGGGCTACACAGAAAAACCCTGTCTCGAAAAAACCAAAAAACCAAAAAAAAAAAAAAAATTCACACTGAAGGACCCAGAAAATGACTAGAAAACCTGAAAAATGAGGAAAATTTAAAACTCACACTGAAGGACCCAGAAATATGGCGAGAAAACCTGAAAAAAGTAGAAAATTAAAAATTCTCACTAAAGGACCCAGAATATGGCAAGAAAACCTGAAAAAGGTTGAAATGAGAATAATCACACTGTAGAACCCAGATTACAAAAAAACTTGAAAAACTTCGAAAATGAGAAAATCACACTGTAGGACCCAGAATATGCCGAGAAACTCTGAAAACGTGGAAAATTAAAAATACCCGCTGTGGGACCCAGAATATGGCGAGAAAAGCCGAAAAAAGTAGAAAACTACAAACTCACACTGAAGGACCCCAAATATGGCGAGAAAACTTGAAAAAGGTGGAAAATGAGAAAATCACACTGTAGGACCCAAAATTACGAATAAACTTGAAAAACGTGGAAAATGAGAAAATCACACTGCAGGACCCAGAATATGCCGAGAAACCCTGAAAAACGTGAAAATTAAAAATTCACACTGTCAGACAGAGAATATAGGAGAAACATGAAAAAAGAAGAAAATTAAAAATTCACACTGTATTACCCAGAATATGGCGAGAAATACAGAAAAACGTGGAAACTTAAAATTCAAACTGAAGGACCCTGGAATATGGCAAGAAAACCTGAAAAACGTGGAAATGAGAAAATCACACTGTAGGACCCAGAATATGGTGAGAAATACTGAAATTCGTGGAAAAATTAAAAATTCACACTGAAGGACCTGGAAAATGGCAAGAAAACCTGAAAAACGTGGATATGAGAAAATCACACTGTAGGACCCTGAATATGACGAAAAAACGTGAAAAACTTGGAAAATTATAAATTCACAGTAAAGGAACCGGAATATGGCGAGAAATCCTGAAAAATGTGGAAAATGAGAAAATCACACCATAGGACCTAGAATATGGTGATAAACCATGAAAAAGTCGAAAAATGAGAAATCACACTGTAGGACCTGAAATATGGTGACAAACCATGAAAGGATCGAAAAATGAGAACATCATACTGTAATACCTAGAATATGGCGATAAAAACACTGGAAAACTTCGATTATGGCGAGAAACCATGAAAAAGTGGAAAATTGAAAATTCACACTGTATTACCCATAATATGGCCAGAAATACTGAAAAACGTGGAAACTAAATATTCA
>NW_028227597.1:57869-114775 GCF_978045245.1 Mus caroli
CCACGTTTTTCAGGTTTTTTTCGTCATATTCTGTGTTCTACAGTGTGATTTTCTCATTTCCACGATTTTCAGGTTTTCTTGCCATATTCCAGGTCCTTCAGTGTGAGTTTCTAATTTTTTACTTTTTTTCAGGGTTTCTCACCATATTCTGGTTCCTACAGCGTGTATTTTTAATTTTCCACTTTTTCAGGTTTTCTCCTCATTATCTGGGTCCTACAGTGAGATTTTCTCATTTTCGACGTTTTTCAAGTTTTTTCGCAATTCTGGGTCCTACAGTGTGATTTTCTCTTTTTCTACCTTTTTCAGGTTTTCTCGCCATATACGGGGTCCTACAGTGTGAATTTTTAATTTTTAACGTTTATAAGTTTTTTTTCGTCATATTCTGGGTCCTACAGTATGATTTTCTTATTTTCCAACTTTTTCAGGTTTTCTCGCCATATTCGGGGTCCTTCATTATGAATAAATAATTATCCACGTTTTTCAGGGTTTCTCACCATATTCTGGGACCTACAGTTTGATTTTCTCATGTTTCGACTTTTTCAGTTTCTCACCATATTCCAGTTCTTACAGTGTTATTTCCTCATTTTCCACATTATTCAGGATATCTCGCCATTTTCCAGGTCCTTCAGTGTGAGTTTTTAATTTTCCACATTTTTCAGGGTTTATTGCCATATTCCAGGTCCTTCAGTGTGATTTTTTCATTATCCACGTTTTTCTGGGTTTCTCGCCATATTTCAGGTCCTTCTGTGTGAGTTTTTTATTTTCGAGATTTTTCATTGATTTTATTGCCATATTCTAGGTATTACAGATTTTCAGAAAAATGATTTTCTCATTTTTCAGTTCTTTCACGGTTTGTCACCATATTTCAGGTCCTAAAGTGTGATTTTCACATTTTTCGACTTTTTCAGGTTTTCTCACCATATTCCAGGTCCTACAGTGTGAATTTCTCATTTTTCAACTTTTTCAGGGTTTATCACCATATTCCAGGTCCTACAGTGTGATTTCTTCATTTTCCACATTATTCAGGATATGTCGCCATTTTCCAGGTCCTTCAGTGTGAGTTTTTAATTTTCCACATTTTTCAGGGTTTATCGCCATATTCCTGGTCCTTCAGTGTGATTTTTTTCATTATCCACGTTTTTCTGGGTTTCTCGCCATATTTCAGGTCCTTCTGTGTGAGTTTTTTATTTTCGAGATTTTTCATTGATTTTATTGCTCTATTCTAGGTATTACAGATTTTCAGAAAAATGATTTTCTCATTTTTCTGTTCTTTCACTGTTTGTCACCATATTTCAGGTCCTAAAGCGTGTTTTTCTCATTTTTCGACTTTTTCAGGTTTTCTCACCATATTCCAGGTCCTACAGTGTGATTTTCTCATTTTTCACATTTTCAGGATTTCTTGCAATATTCCAGGCTTTAAGTGTCATTTTTTTAATTATCCAAGTTTTTCATTGTTTCTCGCCATATTCCAAGTCCTACAGTGTGCTTTTTTCATTTTCCATATTTTTTTTAAATATCTCGCCATATTCCAGGTCCTTCATTGTGAGTTTTAATTTTCGACGTTTATCAGCATTTATCGCCATATTCTAGGTACTACAGTATGATTTTCACATTTTTCAACGTTTTCAGGTTTTCTCACCATATTCCAGGTCCTACAGTGTGATTTTCTCATTTTTCGACTTTTTCGGGGTTTCTTACCATATTCCAGTTCCTACAGTGTTATTTTCTCATTTTCCACATTATTCAGGATTTCTCGCCATATTCCAGGCCTTCAGTGTCAGTTTTTAATTATCCATGTTGTTTAGGGTTTCTCGCCATATTCCATGTACTACAGTATGATTTTTCTCATTTTTCGACTTTTTCAGGGTTTCTCACCATATTCCAGGACCTAATGTGTTATTTTCTCATTTTCCACATTATTCAGGATATCTCGCCATTTTCCAGGTTCTTTAGTGTGAGTTTATAATTTTCCACATTTTTCAGGGTTTATCGCCATATTCCAGGTCCTTCAGTGTGATTTTTTCATTATCCACGTTTTTCTGGGTTTCTCGCCATATTTCAGGTCCTTCTGTGTGAGTTTTTTATTTTCGAGATTTTTCATTGATTTTATTGCCATATTCTAGGTATTACAGATTTTCAGAAAAATGATTTTCTCATTTTTCAGTTCTTTCACGGTTTGTCACCATATTTCAGGTCCTAAAGTGTGATTTTCTCATTTTTCGACTTTTTCAGGTTTTCTCACCATATTCCAGGTCCTACAGTGTGATTTTCTCATTTTTCGACTTTTTCAGGGTTTATAACCATATTCCAGGTCCTACAGTGTGATTTTCTCATTTTCCACATTTTTCAGGATTTCATGCAATATTCCAGGTTTTAAGTGTGATTTTTTTAATTATCCACATTTTTCAGTATTTCTCGCCATATTCCAAGTCCTACTGTGTGCTTTTCTCATTTTCCATATTTTTTAAAATTTCTCGCCATATTCTAGGTCCTTCATTGTGAGTTTTAATTTTCTACATTTATCAGCGTTTATCACTATATTCTAGGTACTACAGTAAGATATTCTCATTTTTCGACTTTTTCGGGGTTTCTCACCATATTCCAGGTCCTACAGTGTGATTTTCTCATTTTTCGAAAAAAGTAGAAAATTAAAAATACACGCTGTAGTACCCAGAATATGGCGAGGAACCCTGAAAAAAGTAGAAAATTAAAAACTCACACTGAAGGACCCCAAATATAGCGAGAAAACCTGGAAAAGGTGGAAAATGAGAAAATCATACTGTAGGACACAGTAATGCGAAAAAAAATGAAAAAAGTGGAAAATGAGAAAAATCACACTGTAGGACCCAGAATATGCCGAGAAACCCTGAAAAACGTGGAAAATAAAAATATACTCTGTAGGACGCAGAATATGGCAAGAAACCCTGAAAAAAGTAGAAAATTAAAAACTCACACTGAAGGACCCGATTATGGCGAGAATACCTGAAAAAGGTGGAAAATGAGAATATCACACCTTAGGACCTGGAATATGGTGATAAACCTTGAAAAAGTCGAAAAATGAGAAAAACACACTGTAGGACCTGAAATATGGTGACAAACCATTAAAGGAACGAAAAATGAGGAAATCATACTCTAATACCTAGAATATGGCGATAAAAACACTGAAAAATCTCGATTATGGCAAAAAAACATGAAAAAACTGGAAAATTAAAAAATTCACACTATATTACCCATAATATGGCGAGAAATACTGAAAAAACGTGGAAAATTAAAAATTCACACTGAAGGACCTGGAATACGGCAAGAAAACCTGAAAAAGGTGGAAATGAGAAAATCACACTGTAAGACCCAGAATATGACGAAAAAACCAGAAAAACGTGGAAAATTAAAAATTCACACAGAAGGACCCCGAATATGGGGAGAAAACCTGAAAAACGAGGAAAATTAAAAACTCACACTGAAGGACCCCAAATATGGGGATAAACCTGAAAAAGTGGAAAATTAGAAAATCACACTTGAGGACCCAGAATTACGTAAATACTCGAAAAACGTGGAAAATGAGAAAATCACACTGCAGGACCCAGAATATGCCGAGAAACCCTGAAAAACGTGAAAATTAAAAATTCACTCTGTCGGACACAGAATACGCCGAGAATCCATGAAAAAAGTGGAAAATTAAAAATTCACTCTGTATTACGCAGAATATGGCGAGAAATACTGAAAAACGTGGAAAATTAAAAATTCACACTGAAGGACCTAGAATATGGCAAGAAAACCTGAAAAACGTGGAAATGAGAAAATCATACTGTAGGACCCCGAATATGCCGAGAAACCCTGAAAAATATGGAAAATAAAAAATACACTCTGTAGGACCCAGAATATGGCAAGAAACCCTGAAAATAGTAGAAAATTAAAAACGTACACTGAAGGACAAAGAATATGGCGAAAAACCATGAAAAAATTAGAAAATTAAAAACTCACACTGAAGGACCCCAAATATAGCGAGAAATCCTGAAAAAGGTGGAAAATGAGAAAATCATACTGTAGGACACAGTAATGTGAAAAAAATTGAAAAAAGTGGAAAATGAGAAAATCACACTGTAGGACACAGAATATGCCGAGAAACCCTGAAAAATGTGGAGAATTAAAAATACATTCTGTAGGACCCAGAATATGGCAAGAAACCCTGAAAAGAGTAGAAAATTAAAAACTCACACTGAAGGACCTGGAATGTGGGGATAAACCCTGAAAAATGCCGAAAATTAAGGTCTCATACTGAAGGACTTGGAATATGGCGAGAGACCAAAAAAAAAAAAAAAAACTTGGATAATTAAAAAATCACACTAAAGGACTGGAATATGGCAAGAAATCCTGAAAAATGTGGAAAATGAGAAAATCACAGTGTAGGACCTGGAATATGGTGAGAAACCCTGGAAAAGTCGAAAAATGAGTAAATCAAACTGTAGGTCCCAGAATATGGCGAGAAACCCTGAAAAACGTGGATAATTAATTATTCAAACAGGGGGGCTAGAATATGGCAAGAAATCCTGAAAAATGTGGAAAATGAGAAAATCGCACTGAAGGACCTGGAATATGGTGAGAAACCCTGAAAAACGTGGATAATTAAAAAATCACATTGAAAGCCTGGAATATGGCAAGATATCCTAAAAAATGTGGAAAATGAGAAAATCAGATAGTAGGACATGGAATATCGTAGAAACCCCTAAAAAGTCTAAATATGAGAAAATCACACTATAGGACCTGGAATATGGTGAGAAACCCTGTATAGTCGAATAATGAGAAAATCATACTGTAGGACCTGGAATATGGTGAGAAACCCTGAAAAACTCGAAAAATTAGAAAATCACACTGTAGGATCTGGAATCGGGTGAGAAACCCTGAAAACGTCGAAAAATGAGAAAATCGTACTATAGTACCTAGAATATGGCGATTAACCATGAAAAATGTCGAAAATAAAAAACTCACACTGAAGGACCTGGAATATGGCATGAAACAGTGAAATTCTTGGAAAATTAAAAACTCACACAGAAGGACCTGGAATAGGGCGAGAAATCCTGAAAAACAGGGAAAATGAGAAAAGAACACTGTAGGACTTGGAATAGGGTGAGAAATCCTGTATAGTCGAATAATGAGAAAATCACACTGTAGTACCTGGCGAGAAATCCTGAAAAACATGGATAATTAAAAACTCACACTGAAGAAATAGAATATGGTGAGAAATCCTGAAAAATGTGGAAAATGAGAAAATCACACCGTAGGACCTGGAATATGGTGATAAACCTTGAAAAAGTTGAAAAATGAGAAAATCACACTGTAGGACCTGAAATATGGTGACAAACCATGAAAGGATCAAAAAATGAGAAAATCATACTGTAATACCTAGAATATGGTGATAAAAACACTGAAAAATCTTGATTATGGTGAGAAACCATGAAAAAAGTGGAAAATTAAAAATTCACACTGTATTACCCATAATATGGCGAGAAATACTGAAAAACGTGGAAACTTAAAAATTCACAATGAAGGACCTGGAGTATTGCAAGAAAACCTGAAGAAGGTGGAAATGAGAAAATCACACTGTAAGACCCAGAATATGACCAAAAAAAACTGAAAAACGTGGAAAATTTAAAATTCACATTGAAGGACCCCGAATATGGCGAGAAAACCTGAAAAACGAGGAAAATTAAAAACTCACACTGAAGGACCCAGAATATGGCGAGAAAACCTGAAAAAAGTAGAAAATAAAAAACTCACACAGAAGGACCCCAAATATGGGGAGAAAACCTGAAAAAGTGGAGAATGAGAAAATCACACTGTAGGACCCAGAATTACATAAAAACTCGAAAAACGTGGAAAATGAGAAAAATCACCCTGCAGGATCCAGAATATGCCGAGAAACCCTGAAAAACGTGAAAATTAAAAATTCACACTGTCGGACACAGAATATGGCAGGAATCCATGAAAAAAGTGGAAAATTAAAAATTCACCCTGTATTACGCAGAATGTGGCGAGAAATACTGAAAAACGTGGAAAATTAAAAATTCACAATGAAGGACCTGGAATATGGCAAGAAAACCTTAAAAACGTGGAAATGAGAAAATCATACTGTAGGACCCAGAATATGACTAAAAATCCTGGAAACGTGGAAAATTAAAAATTCACACCGAAGGACCGGGAATATGGCCAGAAAACCTGAAAAACGAGTAAAATTAAAAACTCACACTGAAGGACCCAGAATATGGCCAGAAAACATGAAAAAAGTAGAAAATTAAAAATACACGCTGTAGTACCCAGAATATGGCGAGAAACCCTGAAAAAAGTAGAAAATTAAAATCTCACACTGAAGGACCCCAAATATAGCGAGAAAACCTGAAAAAGGTGGAAAATGAGAAAATCATACTGTAGGACACAGTAATGCGAAAAAAAATGAAAAAAGTGGAAAATGAGAAAAATCACACTGTAGGACCCAGAATATGCTAAGAAACCCTGAAAAACGTGGAAAATTAAAAATAGACTCTGTAGGACGCAGAATATGGCAAGAAACCATGAAAAAAGTAGAAAATTAAAAACTCACACTGAAAAACCTCAATTATGGCGAGAATACCTGAAAAAGGTGGAAAATGAGAAAATCACACTGAAGGACCCAGAATATTGAAAAACTTGGAAAATGAGAAAATCACACTGCAGGACCCAGAATATTCTGAGAAACCCTGAAAATCGTGAAATTTAAAAATTCACACTATGGGACCCAGAATATGGCCCTGCCTTGCCTAGCCTAGCCTAGCCCTGCCTAGCCCAGCCTAGCCCAGCCTAGCCCTGCCTAGCCCAGCCCTCCCTAGCCCTGCCTTGCCAAGCCCTGCCTAGCCCTGCCTTGCCAAGCCCTGCCTAGCCCTGCCTTGCCAAGCCCTGCCTAGCCTAGCCCTTCCCTGCATATCCCTGCCTAGCCCAGCCCTTCCCTGCCTAGCCTAGCCCTGCCTTCCTGACCCTGTTTTTAACCACGCTGGCATCGAACTCAGAAACTGACTGCCTCTGCCTCCAGAGTGCTCTCATTAAGAGCTCGAGCCACCACTGACTGTTGGGTTTTCTAAGTCTTACATTGGTATGGTGTCTGTTTCTCAGCTGTGAAACCCTAATTAAGACATGTAGTCAGTCCTAGGTCAGCCATAGCTACAGAGTGAGGCATTATCTAAAACAAAACAAAACAAAAAATAGAAATAATAAAATAAATAAATTAAGCAACCACATGATATCTTTTCTTTCTTTAGATGATACTCAGAGCTTGAAGCAGTTCACCCATTAGACCTCAGCTCTGGACATTGAGACTGTTTTCCTAACAAGTATTATGGCTGAACCTGAGGGTTTTTACTGCTGAGTTGTATCCCCCACTTTAAAAAAAAGTTGTTTTCAAAGGCTGCAGAATCTTAGCACTGTTGCTTGTTACAGTTGAGTCACAGCCCTGAACTTTCAGTGGTAGTTAAAGGCACTGAGATGGGCTTCCTATAGACATAAAAGGCCAACTCTTTGTTATTAAAAAGTTAATCTGGATTCCCCCACCGCCTGGCATCCTAACAATTCCTAGAAAGGTAGACAGGGACCTGGGCAGAAGGGTGCAAGGCTACTGGTGTTTGTAAGTGGTAACAGAAGGCTTTCTCTTGTTGGTACCCTACCCCAAGTTACACTGTCACTTCCTTTTCCTTGTTGTTGTTTTGTCGGTTTGTATTCTCTACATAGCCCCTTTCCCTTCCTAACCTTGGTGGTCCTGAACCTTACTGTCCTTGAACTCAGTGATTTGCCTGTCTTGCTGGGATGAAACTGTGAGCTACCATCCAGAAGGAAGCACCCTGCTGAGGTTAGATTGGGGTCTCTTCCAGTTTCCTCTATGAACATGCATATGGCATGCCTGGTCTTTCTTTTTTTCTTTTCCTTTTCTTTTTAAAGATTTATTTATTTATTATATTTAAGTATGCTGTAGCTATCTTCAGACACTCCAGAAGAGGGTGTCAGATTCTGAAGAATCTAAATCATTCTTATTGTCTGCATATGATGTATATAAACACAGCCTCACATATACTCAAAAAAAATAATGAAAGATGGGGATACAGAGAGGGTTCAACAATTAAGAGCATTGTCTCCTCTTCCAGAGAACCTGGGCTCAATTACCAGTATATATATGGTGGCCCATCTCCAGTTCCAGGAGATCTAATTCTCTTTTCTGGAGTCTGTGGGCACAGCATACACATGCAAAACACCCTTACACTAAAAATAAAATAGATCATTGAGAGAGAGGAGAGAGAGGGGGTGAGAGAGAGGGGAGGTAATCATACCTCCTGAGGAGTTTGAAGACCTGAGCTTCATCACTTACACAAATAAATAAATGCAAATTATTTTTTATAAATAAACTCTGCCATTTACCTTTAAAAATTCCTAGAAAACAAGTTCTATGAGCAACAGTTATATTTACTATATCTAAAGGACAGTCATGAGCATATTCTCTAAATAGAAAAAGGTCTGTTAGTCTTAGAAATGGAAAAGACAAACTAAGGAAGGTTAGCAATTACATAATGAGGCAGCTCAGCCCAGCTCTTAGGTTGGAAATAAGACTCGAGAATAGGATACACCTGAAGAAAGACAGCCATTGCTTTTTGTTTTGGAGGCTGAAAGGATACACCTGAAGACAGCCAGTGCTGTGTGTGCTTGATGGTAATCTGGTAATTTTTTTTTCTTAATTTTTAAAAACTTTTTATCCTCTTTCTTTCTTTCTTTCTTTCTTTCTTTCTTTCTTTCTTTCTTTCAATTATTATTTTTTTCTCAGAACGGGTTTCTCTGTGCAGCCCTGGCTGACTTGGAACTCCCTCTGCAAGCCAGGGTGACCTTGAATGCAGAAATCTGCCTGAGGCTAAAGGTGTGTTACACAATTGCCTCAGCTCTACTCTAATTCTGTGTATGTTTGTATATATGTATGAATAGAAGTAATATTAATATTAATATTAATATTAATATCCATTAATATCTCTTTTTCCTAAAATTCATGTCATTCCTTCTTATCTTTCTCTCTCACTCCCTGTGTGTGTGCATGTGTGTGTTAGTCTAGTGTACACAGATTAAAGAAATCATATTTCCCACGGATTCTTAGAAATATACAAGGAAGCCGGGTGTGGTGGAGCACCCCTTTAATCCCAGCACTTGGCAGGCAGAGGCAAGCAGATTTCTGCATTCCAGGCCATCCTGGTCTACAGAGTGAGTTCCAAGACACCCAGGGCTACACAAAGAAACACTGTCTTGAACGCCCCTCCCTCCTAAAAATAATAAAGAAGTAATAGACAAAAAGCAAGAGAAAAACATGTGGCCATGGCTGCTGGTGGCTTTTCAGTGACTCCTCACCCTTCTGCACTGGATTCAGTTAAGTTCTATTCCACTAGTAGCTGGGAAAGAAGGGGAAGAAACAGAAGCAACCTGGAACAATAGGTCTCGTGACGGCCAGCCACCTCCATCTTGAGAAGGGTGGTCAGTCAGCAGACAAGATGGCTGCCATCCACATGTCGCCTTTCAGCATGGTGAGGTCAATGTGCCAATGTTCAACCGAGTGACAGAACAAGGAAGTAGACATGCAGACAACAGACATGCAGGCACACCACCTCCCTTCCCTTCTGTTGTTTGGTAAAAGACACACAATTTTTATTATTTACAGTAAGCCTTGAAAAGCACTCTGACAGCCTCGCAGATATCTACCTTCTATGTGATTAGAATTTCCTTTTTTTTTTAATTAATCCTCAGGAGTTGCATGGTGACTTGTCCTAGGTTATGGTGCCCTCTTCTGGCATGTAGTCATATAGGCAGCAGATAGAGCACACATACACACACACACTTACATTGAAAACTAATAGTAATAATAACAACAAACAAACAAGCAAGCAAGCAAGCAAACAAACAAACAAACAAATATATAAATAAGATGGAAAAAGAGATTCTGGCTTCTGCCAGGCTGTGTGGGTAGCAAAGGCAGGTAGGCAGAGAGGACCTCTGTGAGTTTGAGGCTACCAAAGTCTACACTGATAGTTCCAGAACATACTGCCTGGGCTAAACCAAGAGAAATCCTACCTCGAGGCAAAAGAAAACAAAAGCAGGGAAGGTTCTGGCTTTTATTTTACTGATCTGTTTGTCTGTCTTTCTTTCACCAGGCTGGCCTCAAACTCAGAAACTGACTGCCTTTGCCTCCCGAGTGCTCTCATTAAGAGCTTGAGCCACCCCTGAATGTCGGGTTTTCTAAGACTTACCTTGCTCTTGGTGTCTGTTCACAGCTGTAAAACCCTAATTAACACAGGTAGTCAGTCCTGGGTCAGCCAGAGCTACAGACTGAGGACTTATCTAAAACCAAATAAAACAACACAAAACAACAAATAGAAATAATAAAATACATAAATTAAGCAACCACATCATATCTTTTCTCTCTCTAGATGGTACTCAAAAATTGCAGCAGTTTGCCTGTGAGACCTCAGCTCTGGACACTGAGGCTGTTTCCCTACCAAGTAATAGGGCTGAACTTGAGGAGCTCTACAGCTCAGTTGTGTCCCCTGCTTTTTTAAAAAAAGAGTTGTTTTCAAAGGCTGCAGGTTCTTACCACTGTTGCTTGTTACAGATGAATTATAGCCCTGAACTTTCAATGGTACTTAAAGGCACAGACAGGTGCTTCCTATAGACATAAGAGCCCAAGACTTGTGGTCATAACCAGTGGTAATAACCTGGGTGGAAGGGTGCAAGGCTTCTTGTGTTTGTAAGTGGTAACAGAAGGCTTTCTCTTGTTGGTACCATATCACAAGCTACACTGTCTATTCTTTTTCCTGGTTAGTGTTTCCTTGCTTTGTTTTCACTACATAGCTCCTTTCTCTTCATAGCATTGGCTGTCCTGAACCAGGCAGTCCTTGAAATCAGTGATTTGCCTGTCTTGCCAGGATTACACTCTGAGCTACCATCCAGAGGGAAGCAACCTGCTGAGGTTAGACTGCTCTCTCTCCAGGTTTCCCCTATGAACATGCAAATGGCAGTCCTGCCTGGTCTTTCTTTTTTTATCCTTTTTTAAAAATGTTTGTTTATTTATTTATTTATTTATTTATTTATTTATTTATTTATTTATTTATTAGATATAAGTACACTGTAGATATCTTCAGACACTCCAGAAGAGGGTGTCAGATTCTGGAGAATCTAAATCCCTCTTATGGTCTGCATATGATGTACATAAACACAGCCTCACGTATACTTCTAAAAATTTAAAGATGGGTGGGGCCACTGAAAGGGCTCAACAATTAAAAGCATTGTCTCCTCTTCCAGCGAACTTGGGCTCAACTACCAGCAACTATATGGTGGCCCATCTCCATATCCAGGGGATCTGATACTCTGTTCTGGCTTCTGTGGGCACTGTATACACATGTAAAACACCCTTACACTAAAAATAAAATATATCATTGAGAGAGAGGAAAGAGGGCTTTTGAGAGAGAGAGAGGGGATGTCATCGTACCTCTTCACAGGTTTGAAAAATCAGAGCTTCATCACTCACACAAATAAATAACTGCAAAATATTTTTTAAACAAACTCTGCCATTTACCGTTAAAAAAAAAGAAAACAAGTAAGTTCTATGAGCAACAGTTATATTGACTGTATCTAAAGGATAGTCATGAGCATATTCTCTAAACAGAAAAAGGTCTGGTAATCTTAGAAATGGAAAAGAGAAACCAAGTCTTTCTTCATATAAAAGCATACAGTAAGAGAACATTTAAAACTACAAGAGGCTACAGTGTGGCATAGCGGTGGAGATTGTTCCAACCTTGGGAAAGTCACACGTGAACCCCTTTAAGTTGGGGTTGCAGGGAGGTGATGATTGGTTCCTTCCTATGCTGGTTCTTTTGTGCCTCTTCCTTCCAGGATTAGGAAGGTTTGCAATTACATAATGAGGCAGCTCAGCCAAGCACTTAATTTGGAAATAGGACTAGAGGATAGGATACACCTGAAGACAGACAGCCATTGCTCTGTGTTCTTGATGCTTCAATGGAAGCATCTGGTATTCTGTGTGCAGTGTGATAGGTCCCATTCCAGAGGCATAGGTAAGAAGCAGGTTCCTGGCACTCTGACAGAAAAGGACCTAGGAGAAGCCCCGAGGGTGGGTGTGGACAGGACATTGCCTGAGCCTTCTTTGGCTCAGATCCGTACCCCTGTATTGGTTGGACCCTCACTAGGATCCCCAACTTAACCCTACTGACATCTAGGTTAGTCATTTGAGCTCTAGTTGGATTCCCTTGACTGACCTGTTGGCCCCTATGGCCACCCTAAGTCAGCTCCCAGATCCTGTGCCACCTAGGCTCAGACTTGACAGGCTATGTCTGTTAACAACAAAATCAGGGTGCCAGACTCACAGGAGACATTTCTTACATTTAGATTACGTTCAGTTTGGGGGAAACAGAGGACAACACAGATGTCGGTTGAGGCCAATATACAGTTTAGTAAGCAAATACTGATCAGATGCGCAACGACCTGCTACAGTGATGGAAACAGGTTTAACCATGCTCCTCCAGTGCCAGCCATGGCTTTGCCTGTCTGCATTGTATTTCTATGATATGCCAACGGAGCAGGTGCTCACCAAGGATTTGCTCTGGGGATGCTTACCCAGTGGTGGTCACAATTAGTAAACTTCTAAGCTAAAGAACAGTTCCCCATCTAGCACAGTCATTATAGCACGAGTATATTAATCTCAGGTTCGTAGGTTTGAGCCCAAAGTTGGACGAGATGTTATTTTAGTTGGGTCTCGACTGGAGACAATGCTGGCACTTCCCAGGAGTGCCCCATGGTTGGGGTTCTGCTTTGTGTATCTCTGAAATTAGAACTGGAGGTAGGGAGCATTTGTTGGGTCTTTTGCTCTGCTTGAGGCAACACTGGGTGTACTAAATTGCAGTGGGTGCAAGTGTTACAGACTCTACACTAGTTTTGACCTTCTCGAGCAATTGGGGCACTGGGTAGTCTTGGATTACCCTTTTCAGGTAGATCTGAAACTCAATTCTTTTGGTGTTTACTGAATTCAACCAGAGGATTCCAAGATATCCCTCTTAGAAAGACTAGCTGGAGCTTCTCTTTAAGGCTTGTTGTTCCTACCCCTAGAGGATTCTCGCCTAGGGTCTGAGAGGATCTTCCTAGGTTCAAATCTTGGACCAGCCCTCTTCTTTTCCCAATCAAACCCTGAGGATTAAAAGTCAACCTTGGTTCCTTAGAAGGTATGACTAAACAAATGAAAATGGAAATTCGTAAGTACCCAAAGTGGTATTTTTGGTTGGTTTCTTTGGACCTTGTTTTCTGTTTTAGGCAGAGTCTTGTTCCTTTACCTTAGGCTGCTCCTGACAAAGTCAAGGATAGCTGCATTTCTAATCTTCATGCCTTCACTTCTTGTGTGATGGAAAGATAGGCATGTGTATTAATCTGGTGTTCAGGTTGGAACCCAGGCTTAGGCAAGCAATTAGATGAGCTACAGCATCAGCTCATAACTCAAAATGTCCACCAAGAATTGCTGGCATTATTCAAATTAGCCTGAAGGATACAAATATTGGAAAATGTTGGAATTTAAAAAAAATCAATCCAGCTGCTCTGGCAAATCAGGGAGAACTGGAGCAGGCCTCTGAGATGCACCAGCTTCTAGTCAGGTCTTTAGTGTATTTGACATGCCCTGAGCTACATGAGAAGAAACACAAATAGCTAAAACAGGATTGTGAGACTAGCTGCAAGACATGTGGCTGGCAAATAAAAACCGCTTTGAAATTTGCCAGTAGCCCTTAAGTGCAAATCTGGTTCCAGATCACTAGCCTTTAATCATCACTAGTTTGCTTGGGTCCAACCTACAGGACCCAAAAAGTAGTCAAGAGCCTGTGACCTCTTCAGATTTGCTGGACTAGCATTTTTCAGGTCCCCTGGTGTGCAGATCTAAGAAAGGAGAGGTGCTGCCAAACCTGGCTAGGGTCTCAGCTTTGCGAATCTGCCTTGGAACTTTCCTCTTTTCCATAATCTCCATAAAAAGGCAAAGGATTTTTACATTTTAGAAGTCCTTGCACTTCAGATAGGAAACATACTCCAAGAACCACAGTCAGCCCTCTGCCCTCTGTAGAGTCCTGACTGAGCCTGGGTCTCCCAGCTCAGTGTTTTGAAATCACAAGGTGGATTCCTGTGCAGAGAATGAATAGATGCGAGTAGGAGGAATGAGTCCTTCTAGGGTTCTGTGAGGTGGAAGGCTCAGTGTGGACTTAAACGAACAAGCCTCAGATTCTGCCGAATTTTCACCACTGGGTAAACTGCCAGATACCATGAAAGAAGAGAGGGACTCCTCTAAGGAGTCACTTCGGGCATCTCTCTGGGGTGGGAGGCTTGATTCGAACCCTGATACCTCTGGTGCTCTGGTGTCTACACTTCGAGGCTCCTGGGGAAATCTTCAAGGTCCTGAACGGTGGCCAGGCTTCCAAGGTGGCATTCAGTCCTGCAACTGTACATGTGGGATGCAGAGAAGGCCCTGATTTCTTCTATCCAGCCTTATAGAATCAGCTGAGCTCTTTCCTTTTTCAGTAGGGGGCTGTCCCAACTTCTCTCTCAGCATGACTTTCATGTGCTTAGCTAATAGGCAAAATTTTAATTTTCCACGTTTTTCAGGTTTTTTCTTCATATTTTGGGTCCTACAGTGTGATTTTCTCATTTTCGACATTTTTCAAGTTTTTTCACAATTCTGGGTCTTACAGTGTGATTTTCTCATTTTTCCCCTTTTACGGGTTTTCTCTCCATATTCTGAGTCCTTCAGTGTGAGTTTTTAATTTTCCACGTTTTTCAGGTTTTTTCGTCATATTCTGGGTCCTATAGTGTGATTTTCTCATTTTCCACCTTTTTCATTTTTTCTTGCCATATTTAGGATATTTCACTGTCAGTTTTTAATTTGTACTTTTTTCAGGGTTTCTTGCCATATTCTGGGTCCTTCAGTGTGAGTTTTTAATTTTCTACTTTTTTCGGGGTTTCTCACCATATTCTGGGTCCTACAGCGTTTATTTTTAATTTTCTACGTTTTTCAGGGTTTCTCCCAATATTCTGGGTTCTACAGGGTGATTTTTTTCATTTAGAACCTTTTTCAAGTTTTTTCGAAATAATGGGTCCTACAGTGGGATTATTCTCAATTTATACCTTTTTCAGGTATTTTTTTTTTGCCATAATCTGGGTTCTTCAGTGTGAGTTTTTAATTTTCCTTGTTTTTCAGGTTTTCTCGCCATATTCTGGGTCCTTCAGTGTGAGTTTTTAATTTTCCTTGTTTTTCAGGTTTTCTGGCCATATTCTGGGTCCTTCAGTGTGAGTTTTTAATTTTCCTTGTTTTTCAGGTTTTCTTGCCATATTCCGGGTCCTTCACTGTGAATTTAAAATTTTCCAAGTTTTTCAGGTTTTTTCGTCATATTCAGGGTCCTACAGTGTGATTTTCTCATTTCCACGTTTTTCAGGTTTTCTTGCCATTTTCTAGGTACTTCAGTGTGAATTTTTAATTTTTCCACGAATTTCAGTATTTCTCACCATATTCAGGGTCCTACAGTGTGATTTTCTCATTTTCCACTTTTTTCATGGTTTCTTGCCATATATTGGGTCCGAAAGTGTGAATTTTTAATTTTCACGTTTTTCAGGGTTTCTCGGCCCATTCTGGGTCCTGCAGTGTGATTTTCTCATTTTTCACATTTTTCAAGTTTTTTTCGTATTTCTGTGTCCTACAGTGTGATTTTCTCATTTTCAACCTTTTTCAGGTTTTCTCACCATATTCGGGTCCTTCAGTGTGAATTTTTAATTTTCCAAGTTTTTCAGTATTTCTCACCATATTCTGGGTAATACAGTGTGATTTTCTCATTTTCCCCTTTTATCAGGTTTTCTTGCCATATTTGGGGTCCTTCATTGTGAGTTTTTAATTTTCTTCTTTTTTCAGGTTTTCTCGCCATATTCTGGGTCCCATAGTGCGAATTTTTAATTTAGACGTTTTTCAGGGTTTCTCGGCATATTTTGGGTCCTGCAGTGTGATTTTCTCATTTTCCACGTTTTTCAAGTTTTTTCATATTTCTAGGTCCTATAGTGTGATTATTCTCATTTTCAACCTTTTTCAGGTTTTCTCACCATATTCGGGGTCCTTCAGTGTGAATTTTTAATTTTCTACTTTTTTAAGGTTTTCTCGCCATATTCTGGGTCCTTCCGTGTGAGGTTTTAATTTTCCATTTTTCTTCGGGGTTTCTTGCCATATTCCGGGTCCTTCAGTGTGAATTTTTAATTTTCCAAGTTTTTCAGGTTTTTCATCATATTAAGGGTCATACAGTGTGATTTTCTCATTTTCCACGTTTTTCAAGTTTTCTCGCCATATTCGGGTTCCTTCAGTGTGAGTTTTTAATTTTCTACTTTTTTCAGGTTTTCTCGCCATATTCTGGGTCCTTCCGTGTGAGGTTTTAATTTTCCATTTTTCTTCAGGTTTTCTTGCCATATTCCAGGTCCTTCAGTGTGAATTTTTAATTTTCCACGTTTTTCAGGTTTTTCATCATATTAAGGGTCCTACAGTGTGATTTTCTCATTTTCCACCTTTTTCAGGTTTTCTCACCATATTCGGGGTCCTTCAGTGTGAGTTTTTAATTTTCTACTTTTTTCAGGCTTTCTCGCCATATTCTGGGTCCTACCCAGTGTATTTTTAATTTTCCACGTTTGTCAGGTTTTCTTGCCATATTCTGGGTCCAACAGTGTGATTTTCTCATTTAGGACATTTTTCAGGTTTTTTTTTTTTGGAATTCTGGGTGCTACAGTGAGATTATTCTCATTTTCCACCTTTTATAGGTTTTCTCGCCATATTTGGGGTCCTTCAGTGTGAATTTTTCATTTTTCACGTTTATCAGGTTTTTTCATCATATTCAGGGTCCTACACTGTGATTTTCTCATTTCCACCGTTTTCAGGTTTTCTTTCCATATTTGGTGTCCTTCACTGTGAGTTTTTAATTTTCTACTTTTTTCAGGGTTTCTTGCCATATTCTGGGTCCGATAGTGTGAATTTTTAATTTTCACGTTTTTCAGGGTTTCTCGGCATATTCAATTTCCTGCAGTGTGATTTTCTCATTTTCCACGTTTTTCAAGTTTTTTTCATAATTGTGGGTCTTACAGTGTAATTTTCTCTTTTTCCACCTTTTTCAGGTTTCCTCGACATATTCTGGGTCCTTAACTGTGAGTTTTAATTTTCCTTGTGTTTCATGTTTTTCGCCATATTCCGGGTGCTTCAGTGTGAATTTTAATTTTCCTTGTTTTTCAGGTTTTTTCGTCATATTCAGGGTCCTACAGTGTGATTTTCTCATTTCCACGTTTTATAAGTTTTTTCGTAATTCTGGGTCCTACAATGTGATTTTCTCATTTTCCACTTTTTCAGGTTTTCTCGCTATATTCGGACTCCTTCAGTGTGAATTTTTAATTTTCTAATTATTTTTTTAGGCTTTCTCGCCATATTCTGTGTCCTACCGAGTGTATTTTTAATTTTCCACTTTTTTCAGGTTTCCTTGCCAGATTCTGGACCTACAGTGTGATTTTCTCATTTACGATATTTTCAAGTTTTTTCCCAATTCTGTGTCCTACAGTGAGATTATTCACATTTTCCACCTTTTCCAGGTTTTCTCCCCATATTTGGGGTCCTTCAGTGTGAATTTTTAATTTTCCACGTTTTTCAGTATTTCTTGCCTATTGTAGGTAATACATTGTGATTTTCTCATTTCCACGTTTTTCAGGTTTTCTTGCCATATTAAAGGTCTTTCAGTGTGAATTTTTATTTTTCTACGTTTTTCAGTATTTCTTGCCATAATCTGGGTAGTTCAGTGTGATTTTCTCATTTTCCACTTTTTTCGTGGTTTCTTGCTATATACTGGGTCCGACAGTGTGAATTTTTAATTTTCATGTTTTTCAGGGTTTCTCAGCATACTCTGGGTCCTGCAGTGTGATTTTCTCATTTTCCACGTTTTTCAAGTTTTTTTTTTGTATTTCTGGGACCTACAGTGTGTTTATTCTCATTTTCAACCTTTTTCAGGTTTTCTCGCCATATTCAGGGTCCTTCAGTGCGAATTTTTAATTTTCTACTTTTTTCAGGTTTTCTCGCCATATTCTGGGTCCTTCAGTGTTAGTTTTTAATTTTCCTTGTTTTTCAGGATTTCTCGCCTTATTCCAGGTCCTTCAGTGTGAATTTTTAATTTTCCACTTTTTTTAATGTTTTTTCGTCATATTCTGGGTCCTACAGTGTGATTTTCTCATTTCCACGTTTTTCAGGATTTCTTGCCATATTCCAGGTCCTTCAGTGTGAATTTTGAAATTTCCACGTTTTTCAGTATTTCTCGCCATATTCTGGGTAATACAGTCTGAATTTCTCATTTTCCACTTTTTTCATGGTTTCTTGCAATATATTCAGTCCAATAGTGTGAATTTTTAATTTTCACGTTTTTCAGGGTTTAATATTCTGTGTCCTGTAGTGTGATTTTCTCATTTTCCACTTTTTTCATGGTTTCTTCCCATATATTGGGTCCGACAGTGTGAATTTTTAATTTTCACATTTTTCATGTGTTCTCAGCACAATCTGGGTCCTGCAGTGTGATTTTCTCATTTTCCAAGTTTTTCAAGTTTTTTCATAATTCTGGGTCCTACAGTGTGATTTTCTCATTTTCCACCTTTTTCAGGTTTTCTCGCCATATTTGGGGTCCTTCACTGTGAATTTTTAATTTTCACGTTTTTCAGGGTTTCTCTGCATATTCTGGGACCTGCAGTGTGATTTTCAAATTTTCCACGTTTTTCAAGTTTTTTCGTATTTCTGGGTCCTACAGTGTGATTATTCTCATTTTCACACTTTTGAGGTTTTGTCGCCATATTCGGGTCCTTCAGTGTGAATTTTTAATTTTCTTTTTTTTTTCTTTTTTTTCAATTTTTAATATTTTTATTACCTATTTTCCTCAATTACATTTCCAATGCTAATCCAAAAGTCCCCCATAGCGCCCCCCACTTCCCTACCCACCCATTCCCATTCTTTTGGCCCTGGCATTCCCCTATATTGGGGCATATAAAGTTTGCAAGTCCAATGGGCCTCTCTTTCCATTGATGGCCGACTAGGCCATCTTTCGATACATATGCAGCTAGAGACAAGAGCTCCGGGGTTCTGGTTAGTACATCATGTTGTTCCAACAATAGGGTTGCAGATCCCTTTAGCTCCTTGGGTACTTCCTCTAGCTTCTCCATTGGGAGCCCTGTGATACATCCAATAGCTGACTGTGAACATCCACTCCTGTGTTTGCTAGGACCCGGCATCGTCTCACAAGAGGCAGCTATATTTGTGTCCTTTCAGCAAAATCTTGCTAGTGTATGCAATGGTGTCAGCGTTTAGAAGCTGATTATGGGACGGATCCCTGGATACAGCAGTCTCTAAATGGTCCATCCTTTCATCACAGCTACGAACTTTGTCTCTGTAACTCCTTCCCTGGGTGTTTTGTTCCCAATTCTAAGAAGGTGCACAGTGTCCACACTTTGGTCTTCATTCTTCTTGAGTTTCATGCGTTTATCAAATTGTATCTTATATCTTGGGTATCCTAAGTTTTGGGCTAATATCCACTTATCAATGAATACATATTGTGTGAGTTCTTTTGTGATTGTGTTACTTCACTCAAGATGATGCCCTCCAGGTCCATCCATTTGGCTAGGAATTTCATAAATTCATTCTTTTTAATAGCTGAGTAGTACTCCATTGTGTAAATGTACCATAATTTCTGTATCCATTCCTCTGTTGAGGGACATCTGGGTTCTTTCCAGCTTCTGGCTATTATAAATAGGGCTGCTATGAACATAGTGGAGCATGTGTCCTTTTTACCGGTTGGGACATCTTCTGGATATATGCCCAGGATATATTGCTGGATCCTCCGGTAGTACTATGTCCACTTTTCTGAGGAACCGCCAGACTGATTTCCAGAGTGGTTGTACAAGCTTGCAATCCCACCAACAATGGAGGAGTGTTCCTCTTTCTCCACATCCTCGCCAGCATCTGCTGTCACCTGAATTTTTGATCTTAGCCATTCTGACTGCTGTGAGGTGGAATCTCAGGGTTGTTTTGATTTGCATTTCCCTGATGATTAAGGATGTTGAACATTTTTTCAGGTGTTTCTCTGCCATTCGGTATTCCTCAGGTGAGAATTCTTTGTTCAGTTCTGAGCCCCATTTTTTAATGGGGTTATTTGACTTTCTGGAGTCCACCTTCTTGAGTTCTTTATATATATTGGATATTAGTCCCTTATCTGATTTAGGATAGGTGAAGATCCTTTCCCAATCTGTTGGTGGTTCTTTTGTCTTATTGATGGTGTCTTTAGCCTTGCAGAAGCTTTGTAGTTTCATGAGGTCCCACTTGTCAATTCTCGATCTTACAGCACAAGCCATTACTGTTCTATTCAGGAATTTTTCCCCTGTGCCCATATCTTCAAGGCTTTTCCCCACTTTCTCCTCTATAAGTTTCAGTGTCTCTGGTTTTATGTGAAGTTCCTTGATCCACTTAGACTTGACCTTAGTACAAGGAGATAGGAATGGATCGATTCGCATTCTTCTACATGTTAACAACCAGTTGTGCCAACACCATTTGTTGAAAATGCTGTCTTTCTTCCACTGGATGTTTTTAGCTCCCTTGTCGAAGCTCAGGTGACCATAGGTGTGTGGGTTCATTTCTGGGTCTTCAATTCTATTCCATTGGTCTATTTGTCTGTCACTATACCAGTACCATGCAGTTTTTATCACAATTGCTCTGTAGTAGAGCTTTAGGTCCGGCATGGTGATTCCACCAGAGGTTCTTTTATCCTTGAGAAGAGTTTTTGCTATCCTAGGTTTTTTGTTATTCCAGATGAATTTGCAGATTGCACTTTCTAATTCGTTGAAGAATTGATTTGGAATTTTGATGGGGATTGCATTGAATCTGTAGATTGCTTTTGGCAAGATAGCCATTTTTACAATGTTGATCCTGCCAATCCATGAGCATGGGAGATCTTTCCATCTTCTGAGATCTTCTATAATTTCTTTCTTCAGAGACTTGAAGTTTTTATTATACAGATCTTTCACTTCCTTATTTAGAGTCACGCCAAGATATTTTATATTATTTGTGACTATTGAGAAGGGTGTTGTTTCCCTAATTTCTTTCTCAGCCTGTTTATTCTTTGTATAGAGAAAGGCCATTGATTTGTTTGAGTTAATTTTATATCCAGCTACTTCACCGAAGCTGTTTATCAGGCTTAGGAGTTCTCTGGTGGAATTTTTAGGGTCACTTATATATACTATCATATCATCTGCAAACAGTGATATTTTGACTTCATCTTTTCCAATTTGTATCCCTTTGATCTCCTTTTGTTGTCGAATTGCTCTGGCTAGGACTTCAAGTACAATGTTGAATAGGTATGGAGAAAGTGGACAGCCTTGTCTAGTCCCTGATTTTAGAGGGATTGCTTCAAGCTTCTCACCATTTACTTTGATGTTGGCTACTGGTTTGCTGTAGATTGCTTTTATCATGTTTAGGTATGGGCCTTGAATTCCTGATCTTTCCAAGACTTTTATCATGAATGGGTGTTGGATCTTGTCAAATGCTTTTTCCGCATCTAACGAGATGACCATGTGGTTTTTGTCTTTGAGTTTGTTTATATACTGGATTACATTGATGTATTTCCGTATATTGAACCATCCCTGCATCCCTGGGATGAAACCTACTTGGTCAGGATGGATGATTGTTTTGATGTGTTCTTGGATTCGGTTAGCAAGAACTTTATTGAGGATTATTCCCATTTTCAAACTTTTTCAGGTTTTCTCGCCATATTCTGGGTCCTTCAGTGTGAATTTTTAATTTTCTACTTTTATCATTTTTTCTTGCCATATTCTGGGTCCTTCACTGTGAATTTTTAATTTTCCATGTTTTTCAGGTTTTTTCGTCATATTCAGGGTGCTATAGTGTGATTTTCTCATTTCCATTTTTTCAGGTGTTCTTGCCATATTCCAGGTCCTTCAGTGTGAAGTTTTAATTTTCCAAGTTTTTCAGTATTTCTCGCCATATTCTGGGTAATATAGTGTGATTTTCTAATTTTCTAATTTTTCATGTTTTCTTGCCATATTCTGGGTCGGACAGTGTGAATTTTTAATTTTCACGTTTTTCAGTGTTTCTCGGCATATTCTGGGTCCTGCAGTGTGATTTTCTCATTTTCCACGTTTTTCAAGTTTTTTCGTAATTCTGGGTCCTACAGAGTGATTTTCTCATTTTCCAACTTTTTCAGGTTTTCTCCCCATATACGAGGTCCTTCAGTGTGTATTTTTAATTTTCTACTTTATACGGGTTTCTCGACATATTCTGGGCTCTTAAGTGTGAGTTTTTAATTTTCGCTTTTTTCAGGTTTTCTCGCCATATTCTGGGTCCTTCAGTGTGAAATTTTAATTTTCCACTTTTTTCATGTTTTTTCGTCATATTCTGGGTCCTACAGTGTGATTTTCTCATTTCCACGTTTTTCCGGTTTTCTTGCCATTTTCCAGGTCCTTCAGTGTGAATTTTTAATTTTTCCACGAATTTTAGTATTTCTCACCATATTCTGGGTCCTACAGTGTGATTTTCTCATTTCCACGTTTTTCAGGTTTTCTTGCCATATTCCAGGTCCTTCAGTTTGAATTTTTAAGTTTCCACGTTTTTCTGTATTTCTCGCCATATTTTGGGTAATACAGTGTGAATTTTTAATTTTCCTCTGTTTTCATGTTTTCTCCTATATTCTCTGTCTGACAGTGCGAATTTTTAATTTTCTCGTTTTTCAGGGTTTATCGGCATATTCTGGGTCCTGCAGTGTGATTTTCTCATTTTCCACGTTTTTCAAGTTTATTCGTAATTTTGGGTCCTACAGTGTGATTTTCTCATTTTCCACCCTTTTCAATTTTCTCGCCATATTTGGGGTCCTTCAGTGTGAGATTGTAGTTTTCTACTTTTTTCAGCTTTTCTCGCCATATTCTGGGTCCCACAGCGTG
The DNA here is from genome assembly GCF_978045245.1 of Mus caroli. NCBI lineage: Eukaryota > Metazoa > Chordata > Mammalia > Rodentia > Muridae > Mus > Mus caroli. Next base: position 80,952 of record NW_028227597.1, read on the forward strand.
TATTTTTAATTTTCCACGTTTTCAGAGTTTCTCGGCATATTCTGGGTTCTACAGTGTGATTTTCTCATTTTCAAAGTTTTTCAAGTTTTTTTGTAATCTGGGTTTTACAGTGTGATTATTCTCATTTTCAACCTTTTTCAGATTTTCTCGCCATATTCTGGGTCCTTCAGTGAGAATTTTTAATTTTCTACTTTTTTCAGGTTTTTTCGCCATATTCTGGGTCCTTCAGTGTGAGTTTTTAATTTTCCTCGTTTTTCAGGTTTTCTAGTCATATTCTGGGTACTTCAGTGTGAATTTTTTTGTTGTTGTTGTTGTTGTTTTGTTCGAGACATGGTTTTTCTGTGTAGCCCTGGCTGTCCTGGCACTCACTTTGTAGACCAGGCTGGCCTCGAACTCAGAAATCTGCCTGCCTCTGCCTCCCTAGAGCTGGGATTAAAGGTGTGCGCCACCTCGCCGGGCTCAGTGCGAATTATTAATTTTCCACATTTTTCAGGTTTTTCTGTCATATTCTGGGTCCAGAGTGTGATTTTCTCATTTCCGCGTTTTTCAGGTTTTCTTGCCATATTCCAGGTCCTTCAATGTGAATTTTTAATTTTCCACGTCTTTCAGGGTTTCTCAGCATATTCTGGATCCTGCAGTGTGATTTTCTCATTTTCCACCTTTTTCAAGTTTTTTGTAATTCTGGGTCCTACAGTTTGATTTTCTCATTTTACACGTTTTTCAGGTTTTCTCGCCATATTCTGGGTACTTCACTGAGGGTTTTTAATTTTCCTAGTTTTTCAGGTTTTCTCGCCATATTCCGGGTCCTTTAATGTGAATTTATAATTTTCCAATTTTTTCAGGTTTTTTCGTCATATTCAGGGTCCTACAGTGTGATTTTCTTATTTCCACGTTTTTCAGGTTTTCTTGCCATTTTCCAGGTCCTTCAGTGTGAATTTTTATATTTTTTCCACGAATTTCAGTATTTCTCACCATATTCTGGGTCCTACAGTGTGATTTTCTCATTTCCACGTTTTTCAGGTTTTCTTGCCATATTCCAGGTCCTTCAGTTTGAATTTTTAAGTTTCCACGTTTTTCTGTATTTCTCGCCATATTCTGGGTAATACAGTGTGAATTTTTTTTTTTTTTTTTTTTTTGGTTTTTCGAGACAGGGTTTCTCTGTGTAGCCCTGGCTGTCCTGGCACTCACTTTGTAGACCAGGCTGGCCTCGAACTCAGAAATCCGCCTGCCTCTGCCTCCCAAGTGCTGGGATTAAAGGCGTGCGCCACCACGCCCGGCTCCAGTGTGAATTTTTAATTTTCCTCTGTTTTCAACTTTTCTCCTATATTCTCTGTCTGACAGTGTGAATTTTGAATTTTCTCATTTTCCACGTTTTTCAACTCCCAAGTGCTGGGATTAAAGGCGTGCGCCACCACGCCCGGCTCCAGTGTGAATTTTTAATTTTCCTCTGTTTTCAACTTTTCTCCTATATTCTCTGTCTGACAGTGTGAATTTTGAATTTTCTCATTTTCCACGTTTTTCAAGTTTATTCGTAATTTTGGGTCCTACAGTGTGATTTTTCATGTTCCACCTTTTTCAAGTTTTCTCGCCATATTTGGGGTCCTTCAGTGTGAGTTTGTAATTTTCTACTTTTTCGGCTTTTCTCGCCATATTCTGAGTCCCACAGCGTGTATTTTTAATTTTCCACGTTTTCAGAGTTTCTCGGCATATTCTGGGTCCTATGGTGTGATTTTCTCATTTTCGAAGTTTTTCAAGTTTTTTCATAATCTGGGTTCTACAGTGTGATTATTCTCATTTTCAACCTTTTTCAGATTTTCTCGCCATATTCTGGGTCCTTCAGTGAGAATTTTTAATTTTCTACTTTTTTCATGTTTTCCGCCATATTCTGGGTCCTTCAGTGTGAATTTTTAATTTTCCTCGTTTTTCAGGTTTTTCTGTCATATTCTGGGTCCAGAGTGTGATTTTCTCATTTCCGCGTTTTTCAGGTTTTCTTGCCATATTCAAGGTCCTTCAGTTTGAATTTTTAAGTTTCCACGTTTTTCTGTATTTCTCGCCATATTTTGGGTAATACAGTGTGAATTTTTAATTTTCCTCTGTTTTCATGTTTTCTCCTATATTCTCTGTCTGACAGTGCGAATTTTTAATTTTCACGTTTTTCAGGGTTTATCGGCATATTCTGGGTCCTGCAGTGTGATTTTCTCATTTTCCACGTTTTTCAAGTTTATTCGTAATTTTGGGTCCTACAGTGTGATTTTCTCATTTTCGAAGTTTTTCAAGTTTTTTCATAATCTGGGTTCTACAGTGTGATTATTCTCATTTTCAACCTTTTTCAGGTTTTCTCGCCATATTCCGGGTCCTTCAGTGAGAATTTTTAATTTTCTACTTTTTTCGGCTTTTCTCGCCATCTTCTGGGTCCTTCAGTGTGAGTTTTTAATTTTCCTCGTTTTTCAGGTTTTCTAGTTATATTCTAGGTCCTTAAGTGTGAGTTTTTAATTTTCCTCGTTTTTCAGGTTTTCTTGCCATATTCGGGGTCCTTCAGTGTGAATTTTTAATTTTCCATGTTTTTCAGGTTTTTTCGTCCTAATCTGGGTCTTACAGTGTGATTTTCTCATTTCCACCTTTTTCAGGTTTTCTTGCCGTATTCCAGGTCCTTCATTGTGAATTTTTAAGTTTCCACGTTTTTCAGTATTTTTCACCATATTATGGGTAATACAGTGTGAATTTTTAATTTTCCACTTTTTTCATGGTTTCTCGCCATAATCAAGATTTTTTAGTGTTTTTATCGCCATATTCTAGGTATTACAGTATGATTTTCTCATTTTTTGATCCTTTCATGGTTTGTCACCATATTTCAGGTCCTACAGTGTGATTTTCTCATTTTTCGACTTTTTCAAGGTTTATCACCATATTCTAGGTCCTATGGTGTGATTTTCTCATTTTCCACATTTTTCAGGATTTCTCGCCATATTCCGGGTCCTTTACTGTGAATTTATAATTTTTCAAGTTTTTCAGGTTTTTTCGTCATATTCAGGGTCCTACAGTGTGATTTTCTTATTTCCACGTTTTTCAGGTTTTCTTGCCATTTTCCAGGTCCTTAAGTTTGAATTTTTAAGTTTCCACGTTTTTCTGTATTTCTCGCCATATTCTGGGTAATACAGTGTGAATTTTTAATTTTCCTCTGTTTTCATGTTTTCTCCTATATTCTCTGTCTGACAGTGTGAATTTTTAATTTTCACGTTTTTCAGGGTTTCTCGGCATATTCTGGGTCCTACAGTGTGATTTTCTCATTTTTGAATTTTTTCAAGTTTTTTCGTATTCTGGGTTCTACAGTGTGATTATTCTCATTTTCAACCTTTTTCAGGTTTTCTTGCCATATTCCTGGTCCTTCAGTGAGAATTTTCAATTTTCTACTTTTTTTTGGCTTTTCTCGCCATATTCTGGGTCCTTCAGTGTGAGTTTTTAATTTTCCTCATTTTCAGGTTTTCTAGTTATATTCTGGGTCCTTCAGTGTGAGTTTTTAATTTTCTACTTTTTTCAGGTTTTCTCGCCATATTCGGGGTCCCTCAGTGTGAATTTTTAATTTTCCATGTTTTTCAGGTTTTTTCGTAATAATCTGGGTCTTACAGTGTGATTTTCTCATTTCCACCATTTTCAGGTTTTCTTGCCGTATTCCAGGTCCTTCATTGTGAATTTTTAAGTTTCCACGTTTTTTCAGTATTTCTCGCCATATTATGGGTAATACAGTGTGAATTTTTAATTTTCCACGTTTTTCATGGTTTCTCGCCATAATCGAGATTTTTCTGTGTTTATATCACCATATTCTAGGTATTACAGTATGATTTTCTCTTTTTTCGATCCTTTCATGGTTTGTCACCATATTTCAGGTCCTACAGTGTGATTTTCTCATTTTTCCACTTTTTCAAGGTTTATCACCATATTCCAGGTCCTACAGTGTGATTTTCTCATTTTCCACATTTTTCAGGATTTCTCGCCATCTTCCAGTTCTTCAGTGTGAGTTTTTAATTATCCATGTTTTTCAGGGTTTCTCACCATATTCCAGGTACTACAGTGTGATTTTCCCATTATTCGACTATACAGGGTTTCTCACCCTATTCGAAGTCCTACAGTGTTCTTTTCTCATTTTCCCTATTTTTCAGGATTTCTCACCCTATTCCAGGTCCTTCAGTGTGAGTTTTTAATTTTCCAAAATTTTCACGGTTTCTTGCCATATTCCAGGTCCTTCAGTGTGAGTTTTTAATTTTCAACATTTTTCATGGTTAATCGCCATATTCTAGGTACAACAGTACGATTTTCTCATTTTTTGACGTTTTCAGGTTTTCTCACCAGATTCCAGGTCCTACAGTGTGATTTTCTAATTTTTCGAGTTTTTCAGGGTTTCTAACCATATTCCAGGTCCTACCGTGTGATTTTCTCATTATTCGACTATACAGGGTTTCTCACCATATTCCAGGTACTAGATATGATTTTCTCATTTTTGGACTTCTTCGGGGTTTCTTAACATTTTCCAGGTTCTACAGTGTGATTTTCTCATTTTTCGACTTATTCAAGTTTTCTCACCATATTCCAGGTCCTACAGTGTGATTTTCTCATTTTCCACATTTTTCAGGATTTCTTGCCATATTCCAGGCCTTCCGTGTGATTTTTTAATTATCCAAGTTTTTATAGTTACTCGCCATATTCCAGGTCCTACAGTGTGATTTTTCCTTTTCAACGATTTTCAGGTTTTCTTGCCCTGTTCCTGGTCCTACAGGGTAAGTTTTTAATTTTCCACATTTTTCGGGTTTCTCGCGGTATTCTAGGTACTTCAGTATGATTTCTAATTTTTTCCCCTCTTTCTGGGTTTCTAGACACATTCCAGGCCATCAGTGTGATTTTCTCATTTTCCAACTTTTTCTGGGTTTCTCTCCATTTTCCAGGTCCTAGAGTGTGAGTTTCTCATTTTCCACGTTTTTTTTTTTCAGTGTTTCTTGCCATATTCCAGGTCCTACCGTGTTTGTTTTTAAATTTCCACGTTTTTCAGCGTTTCTCGTCATATTTCTGTTCCTACCATTTGAGTTTATCATTTTTCACATTTTTCAGTATTTGTCGCCATATACCTGGTCGTAGAGTGTAAGTTTTTAAATTTCCACTGTTTTTCAGGGTTTCTCACAATATTCCAGGTCCTACATTGTGAGTTTTTTATTTTCGACCTTTTTCAGGGTTTATCGCCATATTCAAGGTCTACAGTGTGATTTTCTCATATTTGCTGATTTTCACTTTTTCTTTCCATATTTCAGTTCCTACAGTGTTATTTTTTATGTTTCACGTTTTTTAGGGTTTCTCTGTCACTGTGCTCAACTGTGGTTTTACAATGCTCCACTGTGATGTCCCACTTCTCTACACTGTTGTCACCCTGCTCTAATGTGATCTCAAAGTGCTCCACTGTGGTGTCACAGTGCTCCACTTCATTGTCACAATGCTCCACTTTGGTGTCACAGTATGCCACTGTGGTATCAGAGTTCTCCTCTCTGGTGTCACAAAGCTCCACTGTGGTGTCACATGCTCCACTGTGTTGTCAGAGTTCTCCACTGTAGTTTCATTGTGGTTCACTGTGGGGAGACAGTGCTGCACATGGTTTCACAGTGGTCCACTGTTGTGTCACAGTGCTCACTGTGGTTTATCAGTGCTCTACTGTGGTATCACAGTGCTCCACTGTCATGTCACAGTGCTCCACTCTACTGTCACCGTGATGCTCTGTGTTGTCACAGTGCTCCACTGTGGTGTCACACTGCTACACTATTGTGTCACAGTGTTCCACCTTTCTGACACAGTTCTCCACAGTGATGTAAGTGTGCTCCCCTCACTGTCACACTGCTGCACTGTCGTGTCACAGTGCTCAACTGTCATGTCACAATGCTCCACTCTGATGCCACAGTGGTCCACTGTGCTCTCACAGTGGTCACAGTGGTTAATTTTTCACGTTTCACTCTGATGTTGCACTGCTCTACTCTGTTGTCACACTCCTCCACTGTGGTGTCATTGTGCTCCTCTGTGGTGTCACAGTGCTCCTCTTCGTTGTCACAGTGCTCCATGGTGCTGTCACCCTACTCCTCTGTGGTGTCACATTTCTCCACTGTGGTGTCACAATGCTCCACTGTGGTGTCACATTCTCCACTGTGGTTTCACATGCTCCAGTGTGTTGTCATATACTCTAAAGATGCTTCAACACAGAACAAAGATACGTGCACCAATGTGTTCACTTAGTGTGGGGATCCCAATGGAAAAATTAGGGGAAGGGCTGAAGGGTGCTGAAGGGGATGGCAACCCCACAGGACGAACAACAGTATCAATTAACCAGACCCCTCAGAGCTCCCAGGGAGTAATCTACCAACTAAAGGAGTATACATGGGCGGGTTCATGACTAGAAATACTTATGTAGCAGAGAACTACCTTGTCTGGTGTCAGTGGGAGGGGTGGCACTTGGTCCTGTTGAGGCTTGATACCCCAGAGAAGGTGGATACTAGAGGGATTAGATGGGAGTGGCTGGGTGGGGAGGGGGAAAAGTTGGGCCTCAGGGAGGGGAGAGCAGGAGGGGGATAATACTTGAAATATAAACAAGTGAAATGATTAATACATTTTAAAGGGTGGAGGGGTTGAGATCATCCTTGGTTGTGTATTGGATGTGAAGCCTGCCTGGGAAAATGGGAGGAGAAGTGGAGAGGGAAAGAAAGAGCAAGGGGCAGAGAAATCAAGTCCATCTTGAGCTGTGTGCCAAGATGCTGTCTAGAAGACAATCGATTAAGAACATAGAAGAGAGTCTGTTGGCTCCAGCTTAGACTCTATTGCTGCCTTTGACCTCCTCTCCCTTCCTCGTCCAGGTTGATGACTCTGTGGTTTAAAGCCAGCTGATACTCTAGCCAGAACACAAACACCTGGAGCAGTACTCTTAGGGGTAATTCTTCACAAACCATGCCAATAGCCACTCTGCACTCTTCAGTGCAACAGAAGGAAGGAGGATGGGAGTAAGGAGGAGACAGTGGAAGTTAATAGAAAAAGATGGAAGGACAAAGGAAAGAAAGGAGAGTCACTAACAAGATATACGTTATCAAAGACACAGTGAGTGACTAGTCCATTTCCCAGAATATAGTGAAGTAAAACTAGCTTTACCAAAACAATTATTTGGTGTCAATTTATTGATTTCCTTAGTTGTTTACTAAAGTGTTGCTTGCACTCTGTTTGCAGAGCCCAGCTTCACTTGCTACCTGAACCAGAGAGGCCTAAAGAGCCAGGTGAGGCAGTGGCTCATTGCCCTTCCCAGCCTGCTGACTGATGCCAGCACTTAAACACTAGCTTGTCCACCCTACATTATGGTTTTAAAGTATAAAATGAAATTACAAAGACTAGCAGGAGCTGTCTTGGCTTTGGTCCACCTTTGACATCTCTCTTCCAATCTCAGTTGTTTCCGTGTGCTTATTCCAGGAAGGTTCTCCCAACAATCACTGTTCTTGGACTCAAAGTATCTGGGTTTTTCTTTTTTTCTTTCAGAGTGCTCCCTAAATCACAGACCAATTTGCTGGAGTCCAAATCATAGTCCAACAGCAGTCTTTTTCCCACCTTGAAAGAATGTTAGAAGTCACAGAACTGGCTCTTATTCTTAAATAGAAATTCACACCGACGATCACCCATTAATTAACCGGGTTAATTCACTAAAATTATTATTCTCCCTGGACCCTTCCAGTTCCCCAATCATTATTTCAGTCCACAGTCACTGTCAAACAAGCAACCTCTCTTTTTTGGCCTTCCTGCTCATCCATCTCCTAGTCTGTTTTCTGCCTCCCTCTCTAGTTCAGGGAAGTAAAAGACTTTCGCACTGATAGGAGCTGATCCATCACAGCTTGTTTTATTTAAAAAACAAAAATAAACCCTCTCTCGGGTTTTATCAGCCATGTAGACCCGAATACACTAAATTTGCCTTTGTGAGGTTGTTACTAAAAACATGAAGTGACATGGATATCACTCACTACTGTATGGGCAGTACTTCGGAGGCTAGGTTAAGGAGATTTCAAAGTCAGTCTGGGAACCAGCCAGGGGGCCGGGGTTGTGGGGGCAGTGGACAAAAGAGCTAAATGTATTTAGTTCTTCCCTTATTAATGACCTCTTCTTTCAGCTAACACCTATTTTGCCTCATCTAAAAGTAGCTAACAGTTACTTTTGCCTATTAGCTAAGCGCATGAATTCTATGCTGAGAGAGAAGTTGGGGCAGCCCCCTACTGAAAAAGGAAAGAGCTCAGCTGATTCTGTAAGGCTGGATAGAAGAAATCAGGGCCTTCTCTGCATCCCACACGTACACTCGCAGGACTGAATGCCACCTTGGAAGCCTGGCCACTGTTCAGGACCTTGAAGATTTCGCCGGGAGCCTCGAAGTGTAGACACCAGACCACCAGAGGTATCAGGGTTTGAACCAAGCCTCCCACCCCGGAGAGATGCCCGAAGCAACTCCTTAGAGGAGTCCCTCTCTTCTTTCATGGTATCTGGCAGTTTACCCAGTTGTGAAAATTCGGCAGAATCTGAGGCTTGTTCGATTAAGTCCACACTGCGCCTTCCAGCTCACAGAACCCTAGAAGGACTCATTCCTCCTACTCGCATCTATTCATTCTCTGCACAGGAATCCACCTTGTGATTTCAAAACACTGAGCTGGGAGACCCAGGCTCAGTCAGGATTCTACAGAGGGCAGAGGGCTGACTGTGGTTCTTGGAGTATGTTTCCTATCCGAAGTGCAAAGTCTTCTTAAATGTAAAAATCCTTTGCCTTTTTATGGAGATTATGGAAAAAAGGGAAGTTCTAAGGCAGATTCGCAAAGCTGAGACCCTAGCCAGGTTTGGCAGCACCTCTCCTTTCTTAGATATGCGCACCAGGGGACCTGAAAAATGCTAGTCCAGCAAATCTGAAGATGTCACAGGCTCTTGACTACTTTTTGGGTCCTGTGGTTTGGACCCAAGCAAACTAGTGATGATTAAAGGCCAGTGATTTGGAACCAGATTTGCACTTAAGGGCTACTGGCAAATTTCAAAGCGGTTTTTATTTGCCAGCCACATGTCTTGCAGCTAGTCTCACAATCCTGTTTTAGCTATTTGTGTTTCTTCTCATGTAGCTCAGGGTATGTCAAATACACTAAAGACCTCACTAGAAGCTGGTGCATCCCAGAGGCCTGCTCCAGTTCTCCCTGATTTGCCAGAGCAGCTGGATTGATTTTTTTTAAATTCCAACATTTTCCAATATTTGTGTCCTTCAGGCTAATTTGAATAATGCCAGCAATACTTGGTGGACATTTTGAGTTATGAGCTGATGCTGTAGCTCATCTAATTGCTTGCCTAAGCCTGGGTTCCAACCTGAACACCAGATTAATACACATGCCTATCTTTCCAGCACACAAGTAGTGAAAGCATGAAGATTAGAAATGCAGCTATCCTTGACTTTTTCAGGAACAGCCTAAGGTAAAGGAACAAGACTCTGCCTAAAACAGAAAACAAGGTCCAAAGAAACCAACCAAAAATACCACTTTGGGTACTTACGAATTTCTATTTTCATTTGTTTATTCATACCTTCTAAGGAGCCAAGGTTGACTTTTAATCCTCAGGGTTTGATTGGCAAAAGAAGAGGACTGGTCCAAGATTTGAACCTAGGAAGATCCTCTCAGACCCTAAGCGAGAATCCTCTAGGCGTAGGACCAACAAGCCTTAAAGAGAAGCTCCAGCTAGTCTTTCTAAGAGGGATATATTGGAATCCTATGGTTGAATTCAGTAAACACCAAAAGAACTGAGTTTTGAATCTACCTGAAAAGGGTAATCCAATACTACCCAGTGCCCCAATTGCTCGAGAATGTCAAAACTAGTGTAGAGTCTGTAACACTTGCACCCACTGCAATTTAGTACACCCAGTGCTGCTTCAAGCAGAGCAAAAGACCCACCAAATGCTCTCTACCAACAGTTCTAATGTCAGAGATACAGAAAGCAGAACCCCAACCATGGGGCACTCCTGGGAAGTGCCAGAATTGTCTCCAGTCGAGACCCAACTAAAATAACATCTCGTCCAACTTTGGGCTCAAACCAACGACCCTGAGATTAATAACCTCGTGCTCTAACGACTGTGCTAGATGGGGAACTATTCTTTAGCTTAGAAGTTTACTAATTGTGACCACCACTGGGTAAGCATCCCCAGAGCAAATCCTTGGTGAGCACCTGCTCCGTTGGCATATCATAGAAATACAATGAAGACAGGCAAAGCCATGGCTGGCACTGGAGCAGCATGGTTAAACCTGTTTCCATTGCTGTAGCAGGTCTTTGCACATCTGATCAGTATTTACTTACTAAACTGTATATTGGCCTCAACCGACGTCTGTGTTGTCCTCTGTTTCCCCCAAACTGAACGTAATCTAAATGTAAGAAATGTCTCCTGTGAGTCTGGCTTCCTGATTTTGTTGTTAACAGACATAGCCTGTCAAGTCTGAGCCTAGGTGGCACAGGATCTGGGAGCTGACTTAGGGTGGCCATAGGGGCCAACAGGTCAGTCAAGGGAATCCAACTAGAGCTCAAATGACTAACCTAGATGTCAGTAGGGTTAAGTTGGGGATCCTAGTGAGGGTCCAACCAATCCAGGGGTACGGATCTGAGCCAAAGGAGGCTCAGGCAATGTCCTATCCACACCCACCCTCGGGGCTTCTCCTAGGTCCTTTTCTGTCAGAGTGCCAGGAACCTGCTTCTTACCTATGCCTCTGGAATGGGACCTATCACACTGCACACAGAATACCAGATGCTTCCATTGAAGCATCAAGAACACAGAGCAATGGCTGTCTGTCTTCAGGTGTATCCTATCCTCTAGTCCTATTTCCAAATTTAGGGCTTGGCTGAGCTGCCTCATTATGTAATTGCAAACCTTCCTAATTGTGGAAGGAAGAGGCACAAAAGAACCAGCATAGGAAGGAACCAATCATCACCTCCCTGCAACCCCAACTTAAAGGGGTTCACGTGTGATTTTCCCAAGGTTGGAACAATCTCCACAGCCATGCCACACTGTAGCCTCTTGTAGTTTTAAATGTTCACTTACTGTATGCTTTTATATGAAGAAATACTTGGTTTCTCTTTTCCATTTCGAAGATTACCAGACCTTTTTCTGTTTAGAGAATATGCTCATGACTATCCTTTAGATACAGTCAATATAACTGTTGCTCATAGAACTAACTTGTTTTCTTGATATTTTTAAAGGTAAATGGCAGAGTTTGTTTAAAAAATATTTTGCAGTTATTTATTTATGTGAGTGATGAAACTCTGATTTTTCAAACCTGTCAAGAGGTACGATGACCTCCCCTCTCTCTCTCTCAAAAGCCCTCTTTCCTCTCTCTCAATGATGTATTTTATTTTTAGTGTAAGGGTGTTTTGCATGTGTATACTGTGCCCACAGAAGCCAGAACAGAGTATCAGATCCCCTGGAACTGGAGATGGGCCACCATATAGTTGCTGGTAGTTGATCCCAGGTTCTCTGGAAGAGGAGACAATGCTGTTAATTGTTGAGCCCTTTCAGTGGCCCCACCCATCTTTAATTTTTTACAAGTATATGTGAGGCTGTGTTTATGTACATCATATGCAGACCATAAGAGGGATTTAGATTCTCCAGAATCTGACACCCTCTTCTGGAGTGTCTGAAGACATCTACAGTGTACTTATATCTAATAAATACATAAATAAATAAATAAACAGTTTTTAAAAAGGATAAAAAAAAAAGAAAGACCAGGCAGGACTGCCATTTGCATGTTCATAGGGGTAACCTGGAGAGAGAGCAGTCTAACCTCAGCAGGTTGCTTCCCTCTGGATGGTAGCTCAGAGTGTAATCCTGGCAAGACAGGCAAATCACTGACTTCAAGGACTGCCTGGTTCAGGACAGCCAATGCTATGAAAAGAAAGGAGCTATATAGTGAAAACAAAGCAAGGAAACACTAACCAGGAAAAAGAATAGACAGTGTAGCTTGTGATAGGGTACCAACATGAGAAAGCCTTCTGTTACCACTTACAAACACAAGAAGCCTTGCACCCTTCCGCCCAGGTTATTACCACTGGTTATGACCACAAGACTTGGGCTTTTATGTCTATAGGAATCACCTGTCTGTGCCTTTAAGTACCATTGAAAGTTCAGGGCTATAATTCATCTGTAACAAGCAACAGTGGTAAGAACCTGCAGCCTTTGAAAACAACTCTTTTTTTAAAAAAGCAGGGGACACAACTGAGCTGTAGAGCTCCTCAAGTTCAGCCCTATTACTTGGTAGGGGAACAGCCTCAGTGTCCAGAGCTGAGGTCTCACAGGCAAACTGCTGCAATTTTTGAGTACCATCTAGAGAGAGAAAAGATATGATGTGGTTGCTTAATTTATGTATTTTATTATTTCTATTTGTTGTTTTGTTTTGTTTTATTTGGTTTTAGATAAGGCCTCAGTCTGTAGCTCTGGCTGACCCAGGACTGACTACATGTGTTAATTAGGATTTCACAGCTGAGAACAGACACCAAGAGCAAGGTAATACTTAGAAACCTGACATTCAGGGGTGGCTCAAGCTCTTAATGAGAGCACTCGGGAGGCAGAGGCAGTCAGTTTCTGAGTTCGAGGCCAGCCTGGTTAAAGAAAGACAGACAGATCAGTAAAATAAAAGCCAGAACCTTCTCTGCTTTTGTTTTCTTTTGCCTCGAGGTAGGATTTCTCTTGGTTTAGCCCAGGCAGTATGTTCTGGAACTATCAGTGTAGGCTTGTGTAGCCTCAAACTCACAGAGGTCCTCTCTGCCTGCCTGCCTTTGCCACCCAGACAGCCTGGCAGAAAACCAGAATCTCTTTTTCCCTCTTATTTATATATTTGTTTCTTTGTTTGTTTGTTTGCTTGCTTGTTTTTTTGTTGTTATTATTACTATTAGTTTTCAATGTAAGTGTGTGTGTGTGTGTGTGCTCTATCTGCTGCCTATATGACTACATGCCAGAAGAGGGCACCATAACCTAGGACAAGTCACCATGCAACTCCTGAGAATTAATTAAAAAAAAAAAGGAAATTCTAATCACATAGAAGGTAGATATCTGCAAGGCTGTCAGAGTGCTTTTCAAGGCTTACTGTAAATAATAAAAATTGTGTGTCTTTTACCAAACAACAGAAGGGAAGGGAGGTGGTGTGCCTGCATGTCTGTTGTCTGCATGTCTACTTCCTTGTTCTGTCACTCGGTTGAACATTGGCACATTGACCTCACCATGCTGAAAGGCGACATGTGGATGGCAGCCATCTTGTCTGCTTACTGACCACCCTTCTCAAGATGGAGGTGGCTGGCCGTCACGAGACCTATTGTTCCAGGTTGCTTCTGTTTCTTCCCCTTCTTTCCCAGCTACTAGTGGAATAGAACTTAACTGAATCCAGTGCAGAAGGGTGAGGAGTCACTGAAAAGCCACCAGCAGCCATGGCCACATGTTTTTCTCTTGCTTTTTGTCTATTACTTCTTTATTATTTTTAGGAGGGAGGGGCGTTCAAGACAGTGTTTCTATGTGTAGCCCTGGGTGTCTTGGAACTCACTCTGTAGACCAGGATGGCCTGGAATGCAGAAATCTGCCGGCCTCTGCCTGCCAAGTGCTGGGATTAAAGGGGTGCTCCACCACACCCGGCTTCCTTGTTTATTTCTAAGAATCCGTGGGAAATATGATTGCTTTAATCTGTGTACCCTAGACTAACACACACATGCACACAAACAGGGAGTGAGAGAGAAAGATAAGAAGGAATGACATGAATTTTAGGAAAAAGTGATATTAATGGCTTAATATTACTTTTATTCATACATATATACATACATACATACACAGAATTAGAGTAGAGCTGAGGCAATTGTGGAACACACCTTTAGCCGCAGGCAGATTTCTGCATTCAAGGTCACCCTGGCTTACAGAGGGAGTTCAAAGTCAGCCAGGGCTGCACAGAGAAACCCGTTCTGAGAAAAAAATAATAATTGAAAGAAAGAAAGAAAAAAAGAAAGAAAGAAAGAAAGAAAGAAAGAAAGAAAGAAAAAAAGAGGATAAAAAGTTTTTAAAAATTAAAAAAAAAAAATTACCAGATTGCCATCAAGCACACACAGCAATGGCTGTCTTCAGGTTTATCCTTTCAGCCTCCAAAACAAAAAGCAATGGCTGTCTGTCTTCAGGTGTATCCTATTCTCGAGTCTTATTTCCAACCTAAGAGCTGGGCTGAGCTGCCTCATTATGTAATTGCAAACCTTCCTTGTTTTGTCTTTTCCATTTCTAAGACTAACAGACCTTTTTCTATTTAGAGAATATGCTCATGACTGTCCTTTAGATATAGTAAATATAACTGTTGCTCATAGAACTTGTTTTCTAGGAATTTTTAAGGTAAATGGCAGAGTTTATTTAATAAAAATAATTTGCATTTATTTATTTGTGTAAGTGATGAAGCTCAGGTCTTCAAACTCGTCAGGAGGTATGATTACCTCCCCTCTCTCTCACCCCCTCTCTCTCCTCTCTCTCAATGATCTATTTTATTTTAGGTGTAAGGGTGTTTTGCATGTGTATGCTGTGCCCACAGACTCCAGAACAGAGTATTATATTCCCTGGAACTGGAGATGGGCCACCATATATATATACTGGTAATTGAGCCCAGGTTCTCTGGAAGAGGAGACAATGCTCTTAATTGTTGAGCCCTCTCTGTAGCCCCATCTTTCATTTTTTTTTTTTTTTAGTATATGTGAGGCTGTGTTTATATACATCATATGCAGACAATAAGAATGATTTAGATTCTTCAGAATCTGACACCCTCTTCTGGAGTGTCTGAAGATAGCTACAGCATACTTAAATATAATAAATAAATAAATCTTTTAATAGAAAAGTAAAAGAAATAAAGAAAGACCAGGCCTACCATATGCATGTTCATAGAGGAAACTGGAAGAGACCCAAATCTAACCTCAGCAGTTTGCTTCCTTCTGGATGGTAGCTCACAGTTTCATCCCAGCAAGACAGGCAAATCACTGAGTTCAAGGACAGTAAGGTTCAGGACCACCAAGGTTAGGAAGGGAAAGGGGCTATGTAGAGAATACAAACCGACAAAACAACAACAAGGAAAAAGAAATGACAGTGTAACTTGGGGTAGTGTACCAACAAGAGAAAGCCTTCTGTTACCACTTAAAACACCAGTAGCCTTGCACCCTTCTGCCCAGGTCCCTGTCTTCCTTTCTAGGAATTCTTAGGATGCCAGGGGGTGGGGGAATCCAGATTAACTTTTTAATAACAAAGACTTGGCCTTTTATGTCTATAGGAAGCCAGTCTCAGTGCCTTTAACTACCACTGAAAGTTCAGGGCTGTGACTCAACTGTAACAAGCAACAGTGCTAAGAACCTGCAGCCTTTGAAAACAACTTTTTTTTTTTAAAGTGGGGGACACAACTCAGCAGTAGAACCCCTCAGGTTCAGCCCTAATACTTGTTAGGGAAACAGCCTCAAAGTTCAGAGCTGAGGTCTCATGGGTGAACTGCTTCAAGCTCTGAGTATCATCTAAAGAAAGAAAAGATATCATGTGGTTGCTTAATTTATTTATTTTATTATTTCTATTTTTTGTTTTGTTTTGTTTTAGATAATGCCTCACTCTGTAGCTCTGGCTGACCTAGGACTGACTACATGTCTTAATTAGGGTTTCACAGCTGAGAAACAGACACCATACCAATGTAAGACTTAGAAAACCCAACATTCAGTGGTGGCTCAAGCTCTTAATGAGAGCACTCTGGAGGCAGAGGCAGTCAGTTTCTGAGTTCGAGGCCAGCCTGGTTAAAAACAGGGTGAGGCAGGCAGGGCTAGGCTAGGCAGGGCAGGGCTAGGTTAGGCAGGGCTAGGCTAAGCATGGCTAGGCAGGGCAGGGCAGGGCTAGGCTAGGCTAGACTAGGCTAGGCAGGGAAGGGCTGGGCTAGGCAGGGCTGGGCTAGGCAGGGCTATGGAGGGCTGGGCTAGGCAGGCCTAGGATAGGCTAGGCAAGGCAGGGCCATATTCTGAGTCCCATAGTGTGAATTTTTAAATTTCACGATTTTCAGGGTTTCTCGGAATATTCTGGGTCCTGCAGTGTGATTTTCTCATTTTCCAAGATTTTCAAGTTTTTCCATTATTCTGGTCCTTCAGTGTGATTTTCTCATTTTCCACCTTTTTCAGGTTTTCTCGCCATATTCGGGGTCCTTCAGTGTGAGTTCTTAATTTTCTACTTTTTTCAGGTTTTCTCGCCATATTCTGGGTCCTTCGGTGTGAATTTTTAATTTTCTACGTTTCCATGATTTTTAGTCATATTCTGGGTCCTACAGTATGATTTTCTCATTTCCACGTTTTTAGGTTTTCTTGCCATATTCCAGGTCATTCAGTGTGAATTTTTAATTTTCCACGTTTTTCAGTATTTCTCCCAATATTCTGCGTAATATAGTGTGATTTTTTAATTTTCCAAGTTTTTCATGGATTCTCGCCATAATCGAGATTTTTCAGTGTTTTTATTGCCATATTCTAGGTATTACAGTATGATTTTCTCATTTTTCGATTCCTTTCATGCTTTGTCACCATATTTCATGGCCTACAGTGTGATTTTCACATATTTTGACTTTTTCAAGTTTTATCAGCATATTCCAGGTCCTACAGTGTGATTTTCTCATTTTCCACATTTTTCAGGATTTCTCGCCATATTCCAGTTCTACAGTGTGAATTTTTAATTTTCCATGTTTTTCAGTATTTCTCGCCATATTCTGCGTAATACAGTGTGAGTTTTTAATTTTCTACTTTTTTTCATGGAATCTCGCCATATTCTGTGTCGACAGTGTGAATTTTTAATTTTCCATGTTTTTCAATATTTCTCGCCATATTCTGCATAATACAGTGTGAATTTTTAATTTTCACGTTTTTCAGGGTTCTCGGCATATTCTGGGTCCTTCAGTGTGATTTTCTCATTTTCCACTTTTTCATGTTTTCTCCCCATATTTGGGGTCCTTCTGTGTGAGTTTTTAATTTTCTACTTTTTTCAGGTTTTCTCGCCATATTCTGGTTCCTTCAGTGTGAGTTTTTAATTTTCCTCGTTTTTCAGGTTTTCTTGCCATATTCGGGGTCCTAAGTGTGAATTTTTAATTTTCCACGTTTTTCAGGTGTTTTCGTCATATTCTGGGTCTTACAGTGTGATTTTCTCATTTCCACCTTTTTCAGGTTTTCTCCCCATATTTGGGGTCCTTCTGTGTGAGTTTTTAATTTTCTACTTTTTTCAGGTTTTCTCGCCATATTCTGGTTCCTTCAGTGTGAGTTTTTAATTTTCCTCGTTTTTCAGGTTTTCTCGCCATATTCGGGGTCCTAAGTGTGAATTTTTAATTTTCCACGTTTTTCAGGTGTTTTCGTCATATTCTGGGTCTTACAGTGTGATTTTCTCATTTCCACCTTTTTCAGGTTTTCTTGCGGTATTCCAGGTCCTTTAGTGTGAATTTTTAATTTTCCATGTTTTTTAGTATTTCTTGCCATATTATGGGTAATAGAGTGTGAATTTTTAATTTTCCACTTTTTTCATGGTTTCTCACCATAATCGAAATTTTCCAGTGTTTTTATCGCCATATTCTAGGTATTACAGTATGATTTTCTCTTTTTTCGATCCTTTCATGGTTTGTCACCATATTTCAGGTCCTACAGTGTGATTTTCTCATTTTTCCACTTTTTCAAGGTTTATCACCATATTCCAGGTCCTACAGTGTGATTTTCTCATTTTCCACATTTTTCAGGATTTCTCGCCATCTTCCAGTTCTTCAGTGTGAGTTTTTAATTATCCATGTTTTTCAGGGTTTCTCGCCATATTCCAGGTACTACAGTGTGATTTTCTCTTTATTCGACTATACAGGGTTTCTTACCCTATTCCAAGTCCTACAGTGTTCTTTTCTCATTTTCCCTATTTTTCAGGATTTCTCACCCTATTCCAGGTCCTTCAGTGTGAGTTTTTAATTTTCCAAGATTTTCACTGTTTCTTGCCATATTCCAGGTCCTTCAGTGTGAGTTTTTAATTTTCGACATTTTTCATGGTTAATCGCCATATTCTAGGTACTACAGTACGATTTTCTCATTTGTTGACGTTTTCAGGGTTTCTCACCAGATTCCAGGTCCTATAGTGTTATTTTCTTATTTTTCGAGTTTTTCAGGGTTTCTCACCATATTCCAGGTCCTACAGTGTGATTTTCTCATTATTCGACTATACAGGGTTTCTCACCATATTCCAGGTCCTAAAGTGTGATTTTCTCATTTTTAGATTTTTAGGGGTTTCTACCATATTCCAGGTCCTACTATCTGATTTTCTCATTTTCCACATTTTTTCAGGATTTCTTGCCATATTCCAGGCCTTCAATGTGATTTTTAATTATCCACGTTTTTCAGGGTTTCTCACCATATTCCAGGTCCTTCAGTGCGATTTTCTCATTTTCCACATTTTTCAGGATTTCTTGCCATATTCCAGCCCCCTGTTTGAATAATTAATTATCCACGTTTTTCAGGGTTTCTCGCCATATTCTGGGACCTACAGTTTGATTTACTCATTTTTCGACTTTTCCAGGGTTTCTCACCATATTCCAGGTCCTACACTGTGATTTTCTCATTTTCCACATTTTTCAGGATTTCTTGCCATATTCCAGTCCTTTAGTGTAATTTTTTAATTATCCACGATTTTTTTTTTTTGGTCTCTCGCCATATTTCAATCCTTCAGTATGAGACCTTAATTTTCGGCATTTTTCAGGGTTTATCGCCATATTCCAGGTACTACAGTATGATTTTCTCATTTTTCGACTTTTTCAGGGTTTCTCACCATATTCCATGTCCTACAATGTGATTTTCTCATTATTCGACTATACAGGGTTTCTCACCATATTCCAGGTACTAGATATGATTTTCTCATTTTTCGACTTCTTCAGGGTTTCTCAACATTTTCCAGGTTCTACAGTGTGATTTTCTCATTTTTTGACTTATTCAAGTTTTCTCACCATATTCCAGGTCCTACAGTGTGATTTTCTCATTTTCCACATTTTTCAGGATTTCTTGCCATATTCCAGGCCTTCAGTGTGATTTTTTAATTATCCACGTTTTTATAGTTACTCGCCATATTCCAGGTCCTACAGTGTGATTTTTCCTTTTCAACGATTTTCAGGTTTTCTTGCCCTATTCCTGGTCCTACAGGGTAAGTTTTTAATTTTCCACATTTTTGGGGGTTTCTTGCGATATTCTAGGTACTTCAGTATGACTTCTCATTTTTCCCCTCTTTCTGGGTTTCTAGAAACATTCCAGGTCCATCAGTGTGATTTTCTCATTTTCCACCTTTTTCTGGGTTTCTCTCCATTTTCCAGGTCCTAGAGTGTGAGTTTCTCATTTTCCACCTTTTTCAGGGTTTCTCGCCATATTCCAGGTCATTCACTGTTCGATTTTAATTTTCCACATTTTTCAGAGTTTCTTGTCATATTCCAAGTCCTAGAGTGTGAGTTTTTAAATTTCCAACTTTTTCAGGGTTTCTTGCCATATTCCATGTTCTACAATGCGAGTTTTAAATTTTCCACGTTTTTCATGTTTTTCTTCCTATTCCAGATCCTACAGTATGATTTACTCATTTTTCATGATTTTCAGTTTTCTTCCCATATTCCAGATCCTACAGTGTGAGTTTTTTTTATTTTCCATGTTTTTCAGGGTTTCTTTCCATATTCCAGGTCCTATAGTGTGAGTTTCTCATTTTCAACGTTTTTCAGAGTTTTTCGCCTTATTATAGGTCCTGCAGTTTGAGTTCCTCATTTTCCACGTTTTTCAGGTCTTTTCAGCATATTCCAGGTTCTGCAGTTTGAATTTCTCATTTTCCATGTTTTTCATTGTTTCTTGCCATATTCCATATCCTACAGTGTGATTTTCTCATTTTTTATGATTTTCAGGTTTTCTTGCCATATTCCAGATCCTAGAGTGTGAGTTTTAATTTTCCAACGTTTTCAGGGTTTTTTGCCATAAACCATGTCCTACAATGTGAGTTTCTCATTTTCCACGTTTTTCAGGTTTTCTCTCCATATTCCTGTTCCTACAATGTTTGTTTTTAATTTTCCACGTTTTTCAGGGTTTCTCGCCATATTCCCGGTCCTGCAGTTTGAATTTCTTATTTTCCACGTTTTTCAGTGTTTCTTGCCATATTCTAGGTCCTACAGTGAGATTTTATCATTTTTCATGATTTTCAGGTTTTATCGCCATATCCCAGGTCCTTCAGTGTGAGTTTTTTTTTTTTTAATTTATTATATGCAAGTACACTGTAGCTGTCTTCAGACACTCCAGAAGAGGGCGCCAGATCTCTTTACGGATAGTTGTGAGCCACCATGTGGTTGCTGGGTTTTGAACTCTAGACCTTTGGAAGAGCAGTCGGGTGCTCTTACCCACTGAGCCATCTCACCAGCCCTCAGTGTGAGTTTTAAATTTTCCACGGTTTTCTGTGTTTCTTGCCATATTCCATATCCTACCATTTGAGTTTCTTTTTGTTCACATTATTCAGGGGTTCTTGCCATATTCTAGGTACTACAGTGTGATTTTCTCATTTTTCATTATTTTTAGGTTTTTTAATTATCCGATTTTTTCAGGTTTTCTCCCCATATTCTAAGTCCTCCAGTGTGATTTTGTCATTTTCCACCTCTTTCAGGGTTTCTTGCCACATTCCAGGTCCTCCAGTGTGAGTTTCTCATTTTCCACGTTTTATAGGGAATCATGCCATATTCCAGGTCCTAGAGTGTGAGTTTTTAATTTTCCACGTTTTTCAGGATTTGTCACCATATTCCAGGTCCTACAGTGTGATTCTCTCATTTTCCACAATTTTAAGGTTTTCTTTCCATATTCCAGTTCTTATAGTTTGAGTTTCTCATTTTTCACATTTTTCAGTTCTTCTCACCATATTCCAGGTCCTAGAGTGTGAGTTTTTAATTGTCCACGTTTTTCAGGGTTTCTTGCCATATTCCAGGTTCTACAGTGTGATTTTCACATTTTCTGTGATTTTTCAGGTTTTCTTGCCATATTCCCAGTCCTATAGTATAAGTTTTCAATTTCCCATGTTTGTCAAGGTTTCTTGACATATTCCAAGTCCTATAGTTTGAGTTTCTCATTTTTCGGTGTTTCTAGCCTTATACCAGGTCCTGCAGTGTTATTTTCTCATTTTCCACCTTTTTCTGGGTTTCTTGCCATATTCCAGGTCCTACAGAGTGAGTTTCTTATTTTCCACCTTTTTCAGGTTTTCTCAACATATTCCAGATCCAACCGTGTGAGTTTTTAATTTTCTACGTTTTTCAGGGTTTCTCAGCATATTCCAGGTCCTACAGTTTGGGTTTCTCATTTTCCAAGTCTTTCAGTGTTTCTCTCCATATTCCAGGTCCTACAGTGTGATTTTCTCATTTTTCATACTTTGCAGGTTATTGGGTGTGAGTTTTTTATTTTCAATTTTTTCAGGTTTTCCTGCCATATTCCATGTCCTACAGTTTGATTTTCTCATTTTTCAGGATTTTGAAGTTTTCTTGTCATATTTTAGGTCCTACACTGTTAGTTTTTTTTATTTTCCACTTTTTAAAGATTTTCTTACTATATTCCAAGTCCTACAGTGTCATTTCTCATTTTCCACGTATTTCAGGGTTTCTCGCAATATTCCATGTCCTAAAGGTTTAATTTTTAATTTTCCACATTTTTCAGAGTTTTTCACCATATCCCAGTTCCTACAGTTT
The DNA here is from genome assembly GCF_978045245.1 of Mus caroli. Taxonomy (NCBI): domain Eukaryota; kingdom Metazoa; phylum Chordata; class Mammalia; order Rodentia; family Muridae; genus Mus; species Mus caroli. Next base: position 102,737 of record NW_028227597.1, read on the forward strand.
TAATTTCGATTTTCCATGTTTTTTAGAGTTTGTCGCCATATTCCAGGACCTACAGTGTGAGTTTTTAATTTTCCACGTGTTTCAGGGTTTCTTGCCATATTCCAGCTTCTACAGTTTGATTTTCTCATTGTTCATGATTTTCAGGATTTCTTGCCATATTCCCAGTCCTATAGTATAAGTTTTCAATTTTCCATGTTTGTCAAGGTTTCTCAACATATTCCAAGTCCTATAGTTTGAGTTTCTCATTTTTCAGTGTTTCTAGCCTTATACCAGGTCCTGCAGTGTTATTTTCTCATTTTCTTTTTTTTTTAAAGATTTATTTATTTATTATATGTAAGTACACTGTAGCTGTCCTCAGACACTCCAGAAGTGGGAGCCAGATCTCGTTACGGATGGTTGTGAGCCACCATATTTTCTTGCCATGTCCCTGGTCCTACACTGTTATATTTTTATTTTCCACGTTCTTCAGGTTTTCTCGCCATATTCCAGGTCCTACAGTGTGAGTTTTTAATTTCTACGTTTTTCAAGGTTTCTCTCCATATTCCAGGTCCTACAGTGTGATTTTCTCATTTTCAATGAATTTCCGTTTTCTTGCCATATTCCAGGTCCTACAGGGTAAGTTTTTAATTTTTCAGGTTTTTCAGGGTTTCTTGCGATATTCCAGGTACTGCATTATGATTTTCTCATTTTTCCCCTCTTTCTGGGATTCTAGACACATTCCAGGTCCTACAGTGTGGTTGTCTCATTTTCCACCTTTTTCCGGGTTTCTTCCCATATTCCAGTTCCTATAGCGTGAGTTTCTCATTTTCCACGTTTTTTTCATTGTTTCCTGCCATATTCCAGGTCTTACTGTGTTTGTTTTTAAATTTCCATGTTTTTTCAGGGTTTCTCGTCATATTTCTGTTCCTACCGTTTGAGTTTATCATTTTTCACATTTTTCAGTATTTGTTGCAATATACCTGGTCGTAGAGTGTAAGTTTTTAAATTTCCACTGTTTTTCAGGGTTTCTCACAATATTCCAGGTCCTACATTGTGAGTTTTTAATTTTCGACCTTTTTCAGGGTTTATCACCATATTCAAGGTCTACAGTGTGATTTTCTCATATTTGATGATTTTCAATTTTTCTTTCCATATTACTGTTCCTACAGTGTTATTTTTTATGTTTCACGTTTTTTAGGGTTTCTCTGTCACTGTGCTCAAATGTGGTTTTACAATGCTCCACTGTGATGTCCCACTTCTCTACGCTGTTGTCACCCTGCTCTAATGTGATCTCACAGTGCTCCACTGTGGTGTCACAGTGCTCCACTTCGTTGTCACAATGCTCCACTGTGGTGTCACATGCTCCACTGTGTTGTCAGAATTTTCCACTGTAGTTTCATTGTGGTTCACTGTGGGGAGACAGTGCTGCACTGTTGTATCACAGTGGTCCACTGTTGTGTCACAGTGCTCACTGTGTTTTATCAGTGCTCTACTGTGGTATCACAGTGCTCCACTGTCATGTCACAGTGCTCCACTCTACTGTCACCGTGATGCTCTGTGTTGTCACAGTGCTCCACTGTGGTGTAACACTGCTACACTATTGTGTCACAGTGTTCCACCTTTCTGACACAGTTCTCCACAGTGATGTAAGTGTGCTCCCCTCACTGTCACACTGCTACACTGTTGTGTCACAGTGCTCAACTGTCATGTCACAATGCTCCACTCTGACGCCACAGTGGTGCACTGTGGTGTCACAGTGGTCCACTGTGCTGTCACAGTGCTTCACTGTAGTGTCACAGTGCTCCACTCTCGAGTCACAGTACTCCACTCTGCTGTCACAGTGCTCCACAGTGGTGTCACAGTGCTTTACAGTGCTTTACAGTGATGTCAGAGTGTTCCACTCTGATGTTGCACTGCTCTACTCTGTTGTCACACTCCTCCACTGTGGTGTCATTGTGCTCCTCTGTGGTGTCACAGTGCTCCTCTTCGTTGTCACAGTGATCCACGGTGCTGTCACCCTACTCCTCTGTGGTGTCACATTTCTTCACTGTGGTGTCAAAATGCTCCACTGTGGTGTCACATTCTCCACTGTGGTTTCACATGCTCCAGTGTGTTGTCATATACTCTAAAGATGCTTCAACACAGAACAAAGATACGTGCACCAATGTGTTCACTGAACCCTAATTTTTAATAACCATGAGGTGGAAACAACCCAGATGATCCTCTATGGAAGAATTGTTACAGAAACTGTGGTACATTTACACAATGGAATACTACTCAGATATTAAAAGATGATCGCATCATAAACGTTGTAGGCACATGGATGGAACTAGAAAATATTTTCTTGAGTGAGGTAACCCAAATCCAAAAGGCCTTGCATGGTATGTACTCACCGATAAATGGATTTTAGCCCAAAAGCTCAGAACACCCATGCGACAACTAAAAGTCAAATGAAGTTTTACAAGAAGTGAGACCAAAGTGTCGGTTCTTCAAACCTACTTAGAAGAGGTAACAAAATAATCATGGCAGGCAGAGGAAGGCTGGGTATCAGGGTGAGAGAGAGAAAGGAGGGGAAGAAAGAAGGAAGGACAGGGTCAGGTATGGGAAGAGACAGGAGAGACGTCTAGAGGGCCAGGAGAATGAATAGGAATAATAGCAGCGGGGTTTGGGGAACTAGGAGATGCACTAGAAATTCCCAGATGCCAGGAATTCAAGAGGTTCCCAGAACTCAATGGCATAACAACAGCTGAAATACAGCGGAGATGGAGCCTGAAGGGACTACATCCATGAGATGGACATGGGACTCAGTTGAGGGATGGGGACACCCACCCATTTAAAAAAATACCGAAAATTGTCTCTGTCTAAAGGAAATTTAGTGACAAAAATGGAGCAGAGACTGAAGGAAAGGCCATCCAGAGACTATAGCACTGTATTCTACCCACAGACACAAAACCCCAACACTACTGCTGATGCCAAGATGTGCTTACAGACAGGAGCCTTGTATGTCTGTGTATCCTCTGAGAGCCTCTGTCAGCAACTGACTAAGACAGATGGAGAAACTCACAGAAACTATTGGACTGAGTGTGGGGACCCCAATGGAAAAATTAGGGGAAGGGCTGAAGGAGCTGAAGGGGATGGTAACCCCACAGGACGAACAACAGTATCAATTAACCTGACCCCTCAGAGCACCCAGGGAGTAATCTACCAACTAAAGGAGTATACATGGGCGGGTTCATGACTTAAAATACTTATGTAGCAGAGAACTAACTTGTCTGGCGTCAGTGGGAGGGGTGGCACTTGGTCCTGTTGAGGCTTGATACCCCAGAGAAGGGGGATACTAGAGGGATTAGATGGGAGTGGCTGGGTGGGGAGGGGGAAAAGTTGGGCCTCAGGGAGGGGAGAGCAGGAGGGGGATAACACTTGAAATATAAACAAGTGAAATGATTAATACATTTTAAAGGGTGGAGGGGTTGAGATCATCCTTGGTTGTGTATTGGATATGAAGCCTGCCTGGGAAAATGGGAGGAGAAGTGGAGAGAGAAAGAAAGAGCAAGGGGAGAGAAATCAAGTCCATCTTGAGCTGTGTGCCAAGATGCTGTCTAGAAGACAATCGATTAAGAACATAGAACAGAGTCTGTTGGCTCCAGCTTAGACTCTATTACTGCCTTTGACCTCCTCTCCCTTCCTCGTCCAGGTTGATGACTCTGTGGTTTAAAGCCAGCTGATACTCTAGCCAGAACACAAACACCTGGAGTAATAATCTTAGGGCTAATTCTTCACAAACCATGCCAATAGCCAATCTGCACTCTTCAGTGCAACAGAAGGAAGGAGGATGGGAGTAAGGAGGAGACAGTGGAAGGAAATAGAAAAAGATGGAAGGACAAAGGAAAGAAAGGAGAGTCACTAACAAGACATACATTATCAAAGACACAGTGAGTGACTAGTCCATTTCCCAGAATATAGCGAAGTAAAACTAGCTTTACCAAAACAATTATTTGGTGTCAATTTATTGATTTCCTTAGTTGTTTACTAAAGTGTTGCTTGCACTCTGTTTGCAGAGCCCAGCTTCACTTGCTACCTGAACCAGAGAGGCCTAAAAAGCCAGGTGAGGCAGTGGCCCATTGCCCTTCCCAGCCTGCTGACTGATGCCAGCACTTAAACACTAGATTGTCCACCCTACCTTATGGTTTTAAAGTATAAAATGAAATTACAACAACTTGCAGGAGCTGTCTTGGCTTCGGTCCACCTTTGACATCTCTCTTCCACTCTCAGTTGTTTCTGAGTGCTTATTCCAGGAAGGTTCTCCCAACAATCGCTGTTCTTGGACTCAAAGTATCTGTTATTTTTTTTTTCTTTCAGAGTGCTCCCTAAATCACAGACCAATTTGCTGAAGCCCAAATCATAGTCCAACAGCAGTCTTTTTCCCACCTTGAAAGAATGTTAGAAGTCACAGAACTGGCTCTTATTCTTAAATAGAAATTCAAACCGAAGATCACCCATTAATTAACCGGGTTCATTCACTAAAATTATTATTCTCCCTGGACCCTCCCAGGTCCCCAATCATTATTTCAGTCCACAGTCACTGTCAGACAAGCAACCTCTCTTCTTTTGGCCTTCCTGCTCATCCATCTCCTAGTCTGTTTTCTGCCTCCCTCTCTAGTTGAGGGAAGTAAAAGACTTTCGCACTGATAGGAGCTGATCCATCACAGCTTGTTTTATTTAAAAAACAAAAATAAACCCTCTCCCGGGTTTTATCAGCCATGCAGACCCGAATAGACTAAATTTGCCTTTGTGAGGTTGTTACTAAAAACATGAAGTGACATGGATATCACTCACTCCTGTATGGGCAGTACTTCGGAGGCTAGGTTAAGGAGATTTCAAAGTCAGCCTGGGAACCAGCCAGGGGGCCGGGGTTGTGGGGGCAGTGGACAAAAGAGCTAAATGTATTTAGTTCTTCCCTTATTAATGACCTCTTCTTTCAGCTAACACCTACTTTTGCCTCTTCTAAAAGTAGCTAACAGATACTTTTGCCTATTAGCTAAGCGCATGAAAGTGATGCTGAGAGAGAAGTTGGGGCAGCCCCCTACTGAAAAAGGAAAGAGCTTAGGTGATTCTGTAAGGCTGGATAGAAGAAATCAGGGCCTTCTCTGCATCCCACACGTACAGTCGCAGGACTGAATGCCACCTTGGAAGCCTGGCCACTGTTCATGTCCTTGAAGATTTCGCCAGGAGCCTCGAAGTGTAGACACCAGAACACCAGAGGTATCAGGGTTTGAATCAAGCCTCCCACCCCGGAGAGATGCCCGAAGCAACTCCTTAAGTTTTTACGTTATTCTGGGTCCTTCAGTGTGAGTTTATAATTTTCCTCGTTTTTCAGGATTTCTCGCCATATTCGGGGTCCTTCAGTGTGAATTTTTAATTTTCCACGTTTTTCAGGTTTTTTGGTCATATTCTGGGTCTTACAGAATGATTTTGTCATTTTCACGTTTTTCAGGTTTTCTTGCTGTATTCCAGGTCCTTCAGTGTGAATTTTTAATTTTCCACGTTTTTCAGTATTTCTTGCCATATTCTGTGTAATACAGTATGAATTTTTAATTTTCCACTTTTTTCATGGTTTCTTGCCATAATCTGGGTCTGACAGTGTGAATTTTTAATTTTCACCTTTTCAGGATTTCTCGGCATATTCTGGGTCCTGCAGTGTGATTTTCTCATTTTCCTCGTTTTTCAAGTTTTTATGTAATTCTGGGTCCTACAGTATGATTTTCTCATTTTCCACTTTTTCAGGTTTTCTCCCCATATTTGGGGTCCTTCTGTGTGAGTTTTTAATTTTCTATTTTTTTCAGGTTTAATCGCCATATTTGGGGACCTTCAGTGTCAATATTTAATTTTCTACTTTTTTAAGGTTTCTCTCCATATTCGGGCGTCCTTCAGTGTGAATTTTTAATTTTCTACTTTTTTCAGTTTTTCTCACCTATTCTGGGTCCTTCAATGTGAGTTTTTAATTTCCCTAGTTTTTCAAGTTTTCTTGCCATATTCGGGGTGTTTCAGTGTAAATTTTTAATTTTCCACGTTTTTCAAGTTTTTTTTGTCATATTCTGGGTCTTACAGTGTGATTTTCTCATTTCCACCTTTTTCAGGTTTTCTTGCCGTATTCCAGGTCCTTCAGTGTGAATTTTTAATTTTCCACGTTTTTCAGGTTTTTTGGTCATATTCTGGGTCTTACAGAATGATTTTGTCATTTTCACGTTTTTCAGGTTTTCTTGCTGTATTCCAGGTCCTTCAGTGTGAATTTTTAATTTTCCACGTTTTTCAGTATTTCTTGCCATATTCTGTGTAATACAGTATGAATTTTTAATTTTCCACTTTTTTCATGGTTTCTTGCCATAATCTGGGTCTGACAGTGTGAATTTTTAATTTTCACCTTTTCAGGATTTCTCGGCATATTCTGGGTCCTGCAGTGTGATTTTCTCATTTTCCTCGTTTTTCAAGTTTTTATGTAATTCTGGGTCCTACAGTATGATTTTCTCATTTTCCACTTTTTCAGGTTTTCTCCCCATATTTGGGGTCCTTCTGTGTGAGTTTTTAATTTTCTATTTTTTTCAGGTTTAATCGCCATATTTGGGGACCTTCAGTGTCAATATTTAATTTTCTACTTTTTTAAGGTTTCTCTCCATATTCGGGCGTCCTTCAGTGTGAATTTTTAATTTTCTACTTTTTTCAGTTTTTCTCACCTATTCTGGGTCCTTCAATGTGAGTTTTTAATTTCCCTAGTTTTTCAAGTTTTCTTGCCATATTCGGGGTGTTTCAGTGTAAATTTTTAATTTACCACGTTTTTCAAGTTTTTTTTTGTCATATTCTGGGTCTTACAGTGTGATTTTCTCATTTCCACCTTTTTCAGGTTTTCTTGCCGTATTCCAGGTCCTTCAGTGTGAATTTTTAATTTTCCACGTTTTTCAGGTTTTTTGGTCATATTCTGGGTCTTACAGAATGATTTTGTCATTTTCACGTTTTTCAGGTTTTCTTGCTGTATTCCAGGTCCTTCAGTGTGAATTTTTAATTTTCCACGTTTTTCAGTATTTCTTGCCATATTCTGTGTAATACAGTATGAATTTTTAATTTTCCACTTTTTTCATGGTTTCTTGCCATAATCTGGGTCTGACAGTGTGAATTTTTAATTTTCACCTTTTCAGGGTTTCTCGGCATATTCTAGGTCCTGCAGTGTGATTTTCTCATTTTCCTCGTTTTTCAAGTTTTTATGTAATTCTGAGTCCTACAGTATGATTTTCTCATTTTCCACTTTTTCAGGTTTTCTCCCCATATTTGGGGTCCTTCTGTGTGAGTTTTTAATTTTCTATTTTTTTTCAGGTTTAATCGCCATATTTGGGGACCTTCAGTGTCAATATTTAATTTTCTACTTTTTTAAGGTTTCTCTCCATATTCGGGCGTCCTTCAGTGTGAATTTTTAATTTTCTACTTTTTTCAGTTTTTCTCACCTATTCTGGGTCCTTCAATGTGAGTTTTTAATTTCCCTCGTTTTTCAAGTTTTCTTGCCATATTCGGGGTGTTTCAGTGTGAATTTTTAATTTTCCACGTTTTTCAAGTTTTTTTTTGTCATATTCTGGGTCTTACAGTGTGATTTTCTCATTTCCACCTTTTTCAGGTTTTCTTGCCGTATTCCAGGTCCTTCAGTGTGAATTTTTAATTTTCCACGTTTTTCAGGTTTTTTGGTCATATTCTGGGTCTTACAGAATGATTTTGTCATTTTCACGTTTTTCAGGTTTTCTTGCTGTATTCCAGGTCCTTCAGTGTGAATTTTTAATTTTCCACGTTTTTCAGTATTTCTTGCCATATTCTGTGTAATACAGTATGAATTTTTAATTTTCCACTTTTTTCATGGTTTCTTGCCATAATCTGGGTCTGACAGTGTGAATTTTTAATTTTCACCTTTTCAGGGTTTCTCGGCATATTCTGGGTCCTGCAGTGTGATTTTCTCATTTTCCTCGTTTTTCAAGTTTTTATGTAATTCTGGGTCCTACAGTATGATTTTCTCATTTTCCACTTTTTCAGGTTTTCTCCCCATATTTGGGGTCCTTCTGTGTGAGTTTTTAATTTTCTATTTTTTTCAGGTTTAATCACCATATTTGGGGACTTTCAGTGTCAATATTTAATTTTCTACTTTTTTAAGGTTTCTCTCCATATTCGGGCGTCCTTCAGTGTGAATTTTTAATTTTCTACTTTTTTCAGTTTTTCTTACCTATTCTGGGTCCTTCAATGTGAGTTTTTAATTTCCCTCGTTTTTCAAGTTTTCTCGCCATATTCGGGGTGTTTCAGTGTGAATTTTTAATTTTCCACGTTTTTCAAGTTTTTTTTTTTTGTCATATTCTGGGTCTTACAGTGTGATTTTCTCATTTCCACCTTTTTCAGGTTTTCTTGCCTTATTCCAGGTCCTTCAGTGTGAATTTTTAATTTTCCACGTTTTTCAGTTTTTCTCGCCATATTCTGGGTAATACAATGTGAATTTTTAATTTTCCAATTTTTTCATGGTATCTCGCCATAATCTGGGTCAGACAGTGTGAATTTTTAATTTTCACATTTTAAGGGTTTCTCTGCATATTCTGGGTCCTGCAGTGTGATTTTCTCATTTTCCACGTTTTTCAAGTTTTTTTCGTAATTCTGGGTCCTACAGTGTGATTTTCCCATTATCCACCTTTTTCAGGTTTTCCGGCCATATTTAGGGTCCTTCAGTGTGAGTTTTTTATTTTCTACGTTTTTTTTCCGGTTTTTTCGTCATATTCTGGGTCTACAGTGTGATTTTGTCATTTCCACGTTTTTCAGGTTTTCTTGCCGTTTTCCAGGTCCTTCAGTGTGAATTTTTAATTTTCCACGTTTTTCAGTATTTCTTGCCATATTCTCGGTAATATAGTGTGAATTTTTAATTTTCCACTTTTATCAGGGTTTCTTGCCATAATCTGGGTCCTAGAGTGTGAATTTTTAATTTTCACCTTTTTCAGGGTTTCTTGGCATATTCTGGGTCCTGCAGTGTGATTTTTTCATTTTCCACTTTTTTCAAGTTTTTTCGTAATTCTGGGTCCTACAGTGTGATTTTATCATTATCCACCTTTTTCAGGTTTTCTCACCATATTTGGGTTCCTTCTGTGTGAGTTTTTAATTTTCTGCTTTTTTCAGGTTTTCTCGCCATATTCGGGTGTCCTTCAGTGTAAAATTTTAATTTTCTAATTTTTTCAGGTTTTCTCACCTTTTCCGGGTCATTCAGTGTGAATTTTTAATATTCCACGTTTTTCAGGTTTTTTCGTCATATTCTGGGTCCTACAGTGTGATTTTCTCATTTCCACGTTTTTCAGGTTTTCTTGCCATATTCCAGGTCCTTCAGTGTAAATTTTAAATTTTCCCCGTTTTTCAGTATTTCTCGCCATATTGTGGGTAATAAAGTGTGAATTTTTAATTTTCCACTTTTCATGGATTCTCACCATATTCTGTGTCCTAAAGTGTGAATTTTTAATTTTCACGTTTGTCAGGGTTTCTAGGCATATTCTGGGTCCTGCAGTGTGATTTTCTCATTTTCCACGTTTTTCAAGTTTTTACGTAATTCTGGGTCTTTCAGTGTGAGTTTATAATTTTCCTCGTTTTTCAGGATTTCTCGCCATATCCGGGGTCCTTCAGTGTGAATTTTTAATTTTCCACGTTTTTCAGTATTTCTCGCCATATTCTGAGTAATACAGTGTGAATTTTTAATTTTCACGTTTGCCAGGGTTTCTAGGCATATTCGGGGTCCTGCAGTGTGATTTTCTCATTTTCCACGTTTTTCAAGTTTTTACGTAATTCTGGGTCCTTCAGTGTGAGTTTATAATTATCCTCGTTTTTCAGGATTTCTCGCCATATCCGGGGTCCTTCAGTGTGAATTTTTAATTTTCCACGTTTTTCAGTATTTCTTTCCATATTCTCCATAATACAGTGTGAATTTTTAATTTTCCAATTTTTTCAAGGTATCTCGCCATAATCTGGTTCAGACAGTGTGAATTTTTAATTTTCACCTTTTTCAGGGTTTCTTGGCATATTCTTGGTCCTGCAGTGTGATTTTCTCATTTTCCACGTTTTTCAAGTTTTTTCGTAATTCTGGGTCCTACAGTGTGATTTTCTCATTATCCACCTTTTCCAGGTTTTCTCGCCATATTCTGAGTCCTTCAGTGTGAGTTTTTAATTTTACTCGTTTTTCAGGTTTTCTCGCCATATTCTAGGTCCTTCAGTGTGAATTTTTAATTTTGCACTTTTTTATAGTTACTCACCACATTCCAGGTCCTACAGTGTGATTTTTCCTTTTCAAAGATTTTCAGGTTTTCTTGCCCTATTCCTGGTCCTGCAGGGTAAGTTTTTAATTTTCCACATTTTTCAGGGTCTCTCGCGATATTCTAGGTACTTCAGCATGATTTCTCATTTTTCCCCTCTTTCTGGGTTTCTAGACACATTCCAGGTCCATCAGTGTGATTTTTCTCATTTTCCACCTTTTTTGGGTTTCTCTCCATTTTCCAGGTCCTAGAGTGTGAGTTTCTCATTTTCCACCTTTTTCAGGGTTTCTCACCATATACCAGGTCATTCACTGTTTGATTTTAATCTTCCACATTTTTCAGAGTTTCCTGTCATATTCCAAGTCCTAGAGTGTGAGTTTTTAAATTTCAAAATTTTTCAGGGTTTCTTGCCATATTCCATGTCCTACAGTGCGAGTTTTTAATTTTCCACGTTTTTCATGGTTTTTTTCCTATTCCAGATCCTACAGTAGGATTTTCTCATTTTTCATGATTTTCAGTTTTCTTCCCATATTCCAGATCCTACAGTGTGAGTTTTTTATTTTCCATGTTTTTCAGGGTTTCTTTCCATATTCCAGGTCCTATAGTGTGAGTTTCTCATTTTCAACATTTTTCATGAGATTTTCGCCATATTATAGGTCCTGCAGTTTGAGTTCCTCATTTTCCACGTTTTTCAGGTCTTTTCAGCATATTCCAGGTACTGCAGTTTGAATTTCTCATTTTCCATGTTTTTCATTTTTTCTTGCCATATTCCATATCCTACAGTGTGATTTTCTCATTTTTCAGGATTTTCAGGTTTTCTTGCCATATACCAGATCCTAGAGTGTGAGTTTTTAATTTTCCAACTTTTTCAGGGTTTCTTTCCATAAACCATGTCCTACAATGTGAGTTTCTCATTTTCCACGTTTTTCAGGTTTTCTCTCCATATTCCTGTTCCTACAATGTTAGTTTTTAATTTTCCACGTTTTTCAGGGTTTCTTGCCATATTCCAGGTCCTTCAGTGTGATTTTCTCATTTTCCACATTTTTCAGGATTTCTTGCCATATTCCAGCCCCCTGTTTGAATAATTAATTATCCACGTTTTTCAGGGTTTCTCGCCATATTCTAGGACCTACAGTTATATTTACTCATTTTTCGACTTTTCCAGGTTTTCTCACCATATTCCAGGTCCTACACTGTGATTTTCTCATTTTCCACATTTTTCAGGATTTCTTGCCATATTTCAGTCCTTTAGTGTGATTTTTTAATTATCCACTTTTTTTTTTTTTTTTTGCTCTCTCGCCATATTCCTAGTTCTTCAGTATGAAACCTTAATTTTCGGCATTTTTCAGGGTTTATCGCCATATTCCAGGTGCTTCACTGTGAGTTTTTAATTTTCTATGTTTTTCAGGGTTTATTGCCATATTCCAGGTACTACAGTATGATTTTCTCATTTTTCGACTTTTTCAGGGTTTCTCACCATATTCCAGGTCCTACAATGTGATTTTCACATTATTCGACTATACAGGGTTTCTCACCATATTCCAGGTACTAGATATCATTTTCTCATTTTTCGACTTCTTCAGGGTTTCTCAACATTTTCCAGGTTCTACAGTGTGATTTTCTCATTTTTCGACTTATTCAAGTTTTCTCACCATATTCCAGGTCCTACAGTGTGATTTTCTCATTTTCCACATTTTTCAGGATTTCTTGCCATATTCCAGGTCTTCAGTGTGATTTTTTAATTATCCATGTTTTT